>NC_051434.1:2577871-2861685 GCF_001649575.2 Kryptolebias marmoratus | reverse complement strand
TTCAGTTTCTATGCACCACAAATTTGGAACAAACTTCCAGAAAACTGTAAAACAGCTGAAACACTGGGTGCCTTTAAATCTCAACTTAAAACCCACCTGTTTAGAGTTGCTTATGGCTAAATTAGGGTTAGAGTGCGGGGTTTTTGATGTTTGTCTCTTTCTTACTGTTTATTCATTGTCACGTGCTGTTTTTATTTTGTTTTTTAATTATGTAAAGCACCTTGAAATGCCTTGCTGCTGAAATGTGCTATACAAATAAAATTTGATTGATTGATTGATTCCCGACCCCCAATTTGGGAACCGCTGCAGTAGATCAACTAGAGGATGCTGCTTCTCTCACGTCCTGCAGGTCTTAAAGAGACTTGTTTCCTCCTGTAATTTAATGAAGTGACTTTCAGATACCTATCATCTGCTGCTTTGTTAGGCCTGAAACTTGTTTAAGTGAAAAAATATCCAAAGTTCAAAGAAAGAAAGAAAAAACTTTCAAAGGTCCTACAGAAAGCCTGGAGTTACTGATCAAAATCAGATTACAAGAAAATTTGGCTCCTTTGAATAAGACAAATAAGGAAATTAAAGGAAGTTTTTCTGCAGTACTAAAGTCTACAAACAATCTAACATTTACTTCAGCTGATTAAAGATACTGCTTTGAATGAGTGTTTTCCTGCAGATAAACTTTTTTTTCCCTGCTGTAAATTTATTCTCTCTGACCTTTTCTTCTTTGCAGGATTGAAGAAGAGTTGGGCGACCAGGCTCGTTTCGCAGGCCATAACTTCAGGAACCCCAGCGCCCTGTGAAACTGACCGAACGAATGACTCACACACACTTATGCACGCCAACACCCACACAAACTGACACCAACGACAAACAAGGAATGAGCCATGTACAAAGAACGACCACACAAATTCAGGAAAACACACTCGCTAAAGAGCCAAGCTAAATAAACAAATAAATTTATGCACTTGACTTAAAGAAGGGAGGTGAAACTGTATGCACATGAAACACACACACACACACGCAGCGTACGCAGATGCAACACCTGAAAACGCACATGCAGGGGAAAACCTTAAAAATATAAAAGCCAGACATGCACTGTTACTGTAGGGATAGTTCATGTACAGCCAGAAGAGAAACCTGCAAAAATAAAGATTAATGTTGTAAAAACAAAGAGGTAAAGTAGAAATAATGTAGAATAACTTAGACTGAAAGAGATGGAACAAGTCTAACTCTTAAGACCAAAACGAGGATGATGCAGTTGAGTGAAAGCAGTAAAACTCCACTCTGTAACACGTGTAAACACACACCTGGACACTCAAACCTGCACTCCTCCCACCTCTGCACTCCATCCTTTCTCTTTTAGTCTCCTTCTTCTCGTCCCGTCTGTGTCTGTGTTCCTTTTTCTTCTCACGCCGATGTGATCCTGATGACGTGTCTTTCATGCTTGAAGTCCTGCCTCTGTCTTAAGGAAGAGAAATAAATCTAACTTTGAGTCTCTTTGACCCCTTTGGTTCCCCCCCCCGAATGTCCATAGAGTAGTGTTGAAACAGAAGAAAGAGCAAAGAAAAAAACTAATCATTATCAGAAAGCTTGTCACTGCAAATTATGTGAAAATATGTGAAATAAAAAGAAAATGTTAATTTACAATTTATAGCATTTTGTCCTTATTTGTTCCTTCAGCTCATTATGTGTATTCCCAGTTGTTTTCCTGTTTTAATAACAATTTAACCACTCCTGCATATTATGTGTTATTTTAGCTAATGATAAATCAAAATGTTCAGCTCATTCAGGAGATGAGTGCTATGACTTAAGGTTTTTGAAAATATTTAACTTTATTTACAAATATTTTCCCCTATGAATTCATTGAGATCACTTTAGTTCTTTAAAAAACATTTTTTTTGTTTGCAAATCCCATTCACATTAGATACAATGCAAATAAACCACCAAATGAACATTTTTCCCACAATTTATTTATTTATTTGTTTGCATTTTACGTCAGTTTTCCTCAAACTCTTTATTAGCAAACTTCAGTAAAGATATTATTGTAAAGCTTTAGTTCCTGTTGTTGGTGAGAGCTACATTATTCCTGCGGTTTATTCAAGTAATGTAGGTGAAGACAGACATAAAACAAAATATCACCAGTAAATTTAACAGCACATGAAGGAAAAGTGACTTTACTAAAATATCAACCCATGACTTCTGTAAGGTAAGACCTAAATCACAATTTACAGATAAAACTACAAAATAAAAACTTATTAAACATTTTTTTAAATTTAACAGACATGTTTATGTGGATCAGTCGGTGCAGCCTGCAGACAAACAGTGAATAAAGTGCTTTTTTATTCCTTATTAAATTTTATTCTGTCTGGGTGCGTTATGCTCGTGCGTTGATGATGTCAACAAACTCCGGCTTCAGAGAGGCTCCGCCTACCAGGAAGCCGTCCACGTCGGCCTGAGACGCCAGCTCCCTGCAGTTCGCTCCCGTGACTGAGCCTGGAGACGAACAGATGGTGGTGATGTGGGAAAATTAACCTGCCTTTAAATGATTACATCACATTTCATTCAGAAAAAATCTTTAAATCATATTCAAATAGTCAAGTTTATAGGGACTAACTGCAAAATACAAATTAAAAATTTGACTTTTTCTATCAAGAGTGCTGACAATTTCACTAGTTGAGTTTTGTTTTTAGGGTTAAAAGCAAAACTGAAATATTAAAAAACTTTTTTGGTTTCAGTGATCATATATCTTATTATAAACATCTGATTATTGAGGAATAATATTGTATTACCAGCAGAACCTGCACAGAAATAAAGGAAGGGCTAAAAAAGAAATAATTGTAGCAGAAACTATCCAGAGAAATACAATCCCACACTTTTCTCAAACTTTATGGCTCTAATAAAACCAAGGTTGTTAAAAGTGTTAATAATTTGCACTCAGACACAGAAAACTTTATATTTCAAAGCATATCACTTCTGACAAATAATAAAAAATCCATAATCACAGCCATAAAAAGCATAAATGGGCTTAGTTTGGTTTTTATGCTTTTATAGATTTATTTTATTAAGCTGCTGTATTTTACAGCAAAAGGATGTTTTTGTTCCCACTTATATTAAGACAATGACAGATTTTCTTTTGTTCACAACAATATTCTTAAAACTAATAAGCTTTAATGTAAAGTCATAATAGTTTAGATGTATAAATGCAGGAAACAAAGCTCACATTGCTGCTTTATTTCAGTTTTTTTAGTTTGAAAACCCACATTCTGACCGTTTCCTGACCTCTGTGAGGCTGTAACGCTCATTCTGCACCATGACACAAACTTACAGAATAAATTCTTTAAAACTTTCCACTGTTTGGGAAGTGTATTCACACAACTGATGTGACAGCTGTCTTTATATCACCACTGGGTGTAGTTCAGGTGACGTTTATTTTGTAGCTCCAAATAGCCACGCTGCAAACCTTAGAGAGGAAAAAGAAGGCTAACGTTCAGCAGCACAGTTTCAGACCGTCTCATTAAAGAGAAAAATAATGGTCAAACCCAACGACCCCCCCGGGAAATGTGTTGAAGGAGTGTGAGGATATCTGGATCTAATGAGGGATAAAAACTCTCTGAACTAGTTGTCAATGTCAAACACTCAGGATTCCCAAAGGGCTAAGCTGGAAGTGGGAGCGTAGGGAGAAACGTGTCGTTATTTGCTATGTTTTAAATGTTTGATAACGGAAATTTATTTTGCAACATCTGGCCAATCATATCATGGAGTGGCTCTGAATGTTAGATGAAGACAAATCTGACTTAAACTGACTTAAACCGATTTATTCTGAAGTGCAGGCTCATATTTTTGTTTTAGAGTGCGACAAAAGACTGTAAGATCTTAAAATGTATAAAATCACATTATTTTTCTCATTTTGAGCAGTTCTGCAGCATTTCTGCAACTTTCCGCCTTACATCCTGGACCATAAAGAAGAGATTCAGAGGCCTGTGGGGAAAATATCTCCCTTTGTTGTGAACTTTCTACAGTTATATCTTTACAGAGTTGGAGGAAAAAGGCTAAAAATATGATTAGGGTTGTAGAAACATAATATTTACCTCCATAAATGATGCGAACAGAGTCAGCCACATCATCTGAGACGTTCGCTCTGAGCCAAACCCTCAGCTTCTCGTGGACCTCCTGAGCCTAAAGACAAACAAAATAAACAACAGCTGATCCTAACTGTGTATACCTTTTTACATTTGTTTTTGTTAAAGATATTTAATGTTGTTGCCCAGATTTTAACATGATAAAACTTTCCTTGTGTTGTCAGTTCCATTCAGTGCATCCGAGGTTTCGGAAACCAAATTATCTGAATTAAATGAACTCCAACGTTTTGTTTTTGTACCAAATAATTATCTTCATTGATTTCAGGCACCAGCAACAGAAGTGTGGCTTCAGTCGACTGAATCCAGGTGTGAAAATGATAAAAAAAAGATTAGTTTTCAGAGGGGAAAGAAAAGCTCAGATACATGAATCATAAATGACACGATGATTCCATTTTGTTGTTTATACAATGAAAAATTATTATTTTCTATCATCCTAAACTGTTTTATTATTTAATCGTTCTTGGCGGTATTTCTCTTTATTATTTGGATTCTTTTTATCTTCAGGATCAGTTTGTTGTTTGCTTACAGCTTGAATTCATGCTTTCTTTTTTGCTTTAGTAGTGAATTTAACTTGAATTATTTTAGGCTCCATCAGACTGAATCTTTTCCTGTCGATGGCTCACTTTCATGTTTCAGACACGAACACCGTCAGGAGGGACAGATTTAATCAGAAAAATAATTTGTCCTTTGTTCGTTTTCCAATCAGACCCAATTCGAAGCACAGCGCTGCCTTTTCTTTGGCTTTACCTGCTCAGGTGTGGCGGTCTTGCCGGTGCCGATGGCCCACACCGGTTCGTACGCCAGAACCACTTTCCCCCAGTCCTTCACGTTCTCTGTAACACAACAGCAGCCCTGAATTACACACAAAATACTCAAATATTTATGACTTCAGCCCCACATAAACATCTTTTATATAACATCTGCAAAGGAATATTCCTTCACGAACAAACATTTTAATCCATACTGTCCTTCAGGCAGCGTTAAGATGAAATCATCCATAAAATCTCCCACTTGTCTTTTTGTTGCCTTTCAGAGCAGCCAGTGCCTCTTTAACAGAGGCAGAAAACAGCTGCGGCTCTTGAAATTCTTTCAGCAGTGGAGACCACTGACCTATTTACATTTAAAATCAGTAGGCAACCTACTTTTAGTCCAGAAGGAAGACACACGAGGCCGACATGTTAGCAGAGAAAGGAGCGTTAATCGGGTTCTGTGTCCCAGAGTTCAGAACAGAAACAAGAGAGTTACATAAAAATACACCGAAGCTGCATCCATGAATTCATTTACTCATTAACAACTATCACAGTTTTTTATCTTAGCAATCAGTGAAGCAATTATTTCACTAATAAACTAATTAATTACTGATTAGTGTAAAACATTTTGAGCCCAAGAAAGAAAGGCTAATAATAATTAAAAACAAATATTTTTATTAGAATAAATGAAACTGATTTAGTTCTTTTGGATGTTTTTGGAGAACATGGCAGAAATTAGAGGAAATTGTTATGTTTTTTTACCTGCAATGACTTGCGTCTGAGCGTAGACGACTTCCTCCGTGGTTCCGGCCTCTCGCTCCTCCAGCTTCTCTCCGACGCAGGCGATCACTCCCAGATCGCTCTCCAGAGCGTGAGCCACTTGAAGTTTTACAGCAGATGTGTCTGTGACGTGTTACAGCAGCAGCACATTCAGGAAGGACGACGGGAGAAAACAATCTGCCTTTACTGGGAAAGTGTCAGATAATCCAACAGTTTGGTTGTATAAGATGTTTTTTGTCTGGTAAATCCTGGTAAACATTTGCATCATAATGTCAGAAGTGGAAAAAATCTATAAAAAAGGTTTGCAATCAGTTACAGGTTGAATATGTTTTACTTTAAAATCTAAACCAAGTATATTCTGAAAAAATAACTTCCACTTCTTTGTCTTTGTGTATTTTTACCTTTATGTTGTGACCTTTAATAGAGGCTGAAATTAAAATATTAAGGATATTCAACTCAAATCAAGTTGTTTTGACTTGAGTGCAAAGCCAGCATTTTTGCATTTCTAGGGTAAAAGAAGGAGAACAAAAATAAAAGGGGAAATGTCCAAAATAACATCAGATGAAGTATCTATATGTTGAAGATCAACCAGAAACCTTCTGTCCGATCAGCTCGTCACTCTCCCCGAACACGTGGCGTCTCTCAGAGTGTCCGAGGATCACCCAGTCGGCGCCGCAGTCCTTGATCATGGCCGGGCTGGAGGGACAGGACATGGAGACGTCACTGAGGTTGACCATCTCATTACAAGCTGAACTAAATCAAGAGCCCAATTTAATGTGGCTTATTATCCATAAATGTTTATTTGTGATCAATCTTTTCAAACAAATCATCTAAAATGTTCATATTCATCAAATAATTCAGAATTAACAAGCAGTTTTCCATCTTTGAGAAGACTTTTGTTAAAGTTTTTAACATTTTCCCTTAAAAGAAATAATAAATAATTGTTCATTAATCCAGACGGCTCTTCATTATGTTTAAATTTTCTAGGACTGTTATATTTAAACACCTTTTTTTAAAAGGAATGCCTCCCATCATCATTCTGAACTGCACGATGGGATGATTGAGGTGTTTTTTTTTCACTCATCATGTCACAAACTTAGAACTGAGCAGGTGTTGAGATTATGAATTGTGTTTAGGTAAACACTGATAAAAAGTGGCTGACAGACCTGATCTCTCCGGTAAACGCTCCCTTGGACACCTTGAAACAGTTCTGGGCTGCGACGCCGATCCGGGGATCCAAACAGGACCGAACGAAGTCCAGGTAGATGGAGGGAGCGGCACACACCACCTCTGACAACAAAGTCTGGGTTTTAGTTGTTTGAACTGCTGACACTTTTGTCTTCTTTGAACAAAATAGTCCTAAAGTGATGAGACCTTGGAGACATTTAGGATAAGACACTAACTGAACAGATTTGTTGAACTTGCAGTAAGAATTTATTACATTTTGGTGACTGGATCTTCATCATGTAAACAGTTTTAAACTATTAAAATCAGCCTGTCTGACCAATCACAGCACATGAACACTGCTGCTAGAAAATCAATTTAAAATAACTTAATATAACAGCTTAAAGTCTTCCTTTGTTTAATAACTCTTCTATATAAAAAGATAATGGCCGTTCCATTTACTCTCCTAATGAAAACACTAGTTACAATAAGATTCTGGATGTGTTTGGGATGATGTTGTGCAATAAACTGAACCTAATCTAAATTATTTCACCTATGAAGTTAGAGCAAAGGCTGAACATTAAGTGACAAGACTTAAAAATTATTGCAAAGCATCAAAAACTTAGTCATGCTGAGTTAAAAACACTGAAACATTAATGTTCTGTTCTGCATTCTTTCAGATTTTGTACAAGGTAAAAACTGGATTCAAATGATATTCTAAGTCCTGCTTTTTTGTTTATTTCAATTTTATGTACATGTATTTACTGCCACAACAAATAAATGAGCAAACAAACAATAAAACTATAGATGTAGCCTAATTAGTCCACCGCCTGATCACGTGACTCTATCAGTCTATCAGCATCCTGATCTTTTTTCCCCATCATAAATCAGAGATCGATCAGAGGGTTATTGATCAGTCTGTTACCGGTGTCATCCTGCAGGCTGGAGGTGTTCAGGCTCAGGATCAGCTCTCCCAGAATCCCCTTGTTCCCGTTCATCTTCCAGTTTCCTCCGACGAAGAAGCTCCGGAGCGCCATGTCCGCCTGCTGGGGGCTGGTTTCCGGTGAGGAGAGGAGGTGGAGGTCCGGCTGGAGTGGAGCTCAGGTGCTCAGGTGCAGAGGGAACTATCAGCACCGAACACCGGAGGTGATCTGGGCTCTTCAGCCCTGGGATTAGGAAGAATGGAGAAGCTCTTGGCTCTTTACTGCCCCCTGCTGAGCTGACTGAAAACTCCTGGAAAGTTTCAAACTTGGATTTTATCACATGAACATATACACAGCAGCTCAAATACCAAACAAAATAACAAAATGTAACATTTCAGTTTTTAATGAGTACAATATTTGCTAACTGGATGTGTTCATCAACTAAATAGTAAATATTAGTAAATTTGGATTTCTTGAAGCCTAAAAAATAAGATTTTTACCTTTACTAACTCCATCATTTATTTATCTTTGCTGATTTTGTGTAATTAACAGATTTAGGTAAAAATCTTTGTAACATTAGGTTTAAAGACACAATACTGTGCAAAAGTCTGAGTCCACTCTTGATTTTTGTATGTTTTCTGTCCAAGCAGCCAGACTTTCTTGTAATGTTTTAAATTGGTCTTTTTCCTATGGCTTTGGAAAATTTACTGGCTGTTTTTTTTTCCACATTTTCAGTCCCTGGCCATTTCCAGAAGGAAGTTTTTGTTTGTTTTTCTGTTTGTTAAACCATTTAGCTCTGATATATGAACCATCCAGGCACAAAAGAGCTCCTGGACTCAAGGGATGAACCAGTGATTTGTTCACACAAACAACTTAGCAAAGAACCAGTTTTAAAAATGTCTCTCACAGACAGTTTGCTCCCAAATCATAAAAATAAACAAAGATAACAGATAAAAAGGAATATTTTAGCACCAACGAGGTGATTTGAGTTCATAACTGAAAACTTGTCATATAATTTATGATCAACGGAAAGTTTCAGGTATTTCATGAAATTTTTTTTCTTAAATTTCTCTCTTAAATGTTTTTTAGATTTTAGTTTTTTAAAAGCAACTCTCAGGTGCTGCTCGTCTCATTGAGATTGATGTTTTAGATCTGACACATTGTCTTTTGTCCACTTTTCTCAAATTTTAAGCACTCACTGGACAGTTTTTTGTTCAGTATTCCTCTGAAAACGCTCATATAATGCACTGAAAATGAGTCAAAAAGATCCTAAAAATGTTTGGAGAACTATTGATCAAAACCACTTTAAAAAATTACAAGAAAATCCAGCTGCTTGGATATAAAATGTAAAGAAATTAGAAGTTATGCACAACACTGTTGTTTTAAATGTAGAAATGCGGCCACATTTTTAGGTAAATTCTGGAAATAAATGCAGAGAGACACAAACACTGATATGATTTTAATGCAGAACTCTATTTATTAGAAAGATTTTCCAGAAACTTTGTCTTTTTTACATTAGAGTTGCACAAAAACTACAAAATGCTGCAGAGCCCAGGGAGGTGAAATTAGCTTTAAAGGTTTTTAAAGACTGCTTTGTTTAGTTTGGAACTTCCGCCTTTAAATCATCATTTATCTGAGATGGTCACATGATCACATCAGCCATGTTGGAATAAACCTTGTGTGTTTTAAGCAGTTGTTTGCAGGTGAGCCATGATAACTTTACAACACTTTGGATGTTTGCAGCCCCACAAAAAGAAAAAGAGAACAAGATATACATCAGTTTTTTATTCTAATTATTAAACTGTTAAATAGAAATAAATTTACATGCCAGTCTCTCATCTAGGTTGGGTTCAGTTACAAGTTAAAGATCTCAAAGACAAAAATAAATATCTTATTCTATAACAAATTTTCAATAATAATGAATTTTCTTCTTTAATTTTTAAAAATCTACATGTTCTTGATGTTCTTAGATGGATTTTATTCTTTGTTCTGTTGCTGTTTTTTTAATTTAATGTGCTATTTTTAAAAATGTGTTTCAGTATCTGAATCATCTTGACGGCGATGAAGCTCTTCTGTACATTCAGCAGGACGCGTCGGCATCGTTTAACAGTGTGGCTCTTTCACAACGAGGAAGAGGAAGAGATGAAGAGATGAAGACAGAGAAAGGAGAAGGTCTTCTCTTCTCTCCTCTTTCATATTTTCATCCCTTCTTCCTCTCCTTCTCTCTCTCCTTCTCTTTTCTTCTGAGGTTTGTTTTTATTTTAATGAATTTATTTATTTTTCTTCTCCTTTCTTGAAATGTCTCAGTTCCACAGTTTGAGGAAGCTGTCCCAGGATCCTGTGCAGACGCCCATCCCGTCAGCGGGGACGCCGGTGCAGCTCACCCTGTTGTCGTGGCCGGAGAGAACACCTGGAGGAGGCAGAGAGACGATGATGGCAAAGTATAAAAGATGAGAGATGCATCATAAATAAACACATTAAAAAAGAAGGAAATATGTGAAAAAAAACTGTACATGGGGAAAAATAGAATGAAAGACATTGCAAAATAAAAAAATAGAAAAGTATGAAAAGAAAAAGGTCAGAGGGAAGGTGAAGGGTGAAGTGAAAAGGATTGAAAGATAGCAAAAGTATTAGAAGACATAAGAAAGAGATTTAGATATGACTAAAAAAACATCACAAATAGAAATAAAACAGGAAGAGGAAGTTAAAGGAAGCAAAAAAGAAAATATATATATAAACTGCTGTGACAAAAGACATTTATTTTATATGTCAAGCTTGCATTTTGTGTGTAATTAGTGAACATACAGTTTGTTTGCAGTGCCTACATGTTAAAATGTGAAAATTATTCTTTTGAGTCCTTTAGTCAAACTCTTCACTGCAGGTTTTAATGATGCTGCATGATGTTTATTCTATTTTTATAATAAATTGTATGATTCAGTTAAAAATCTCCAAAATAAAAAGGTCATCAAATGTCTTTTTGTCGCATTTCATTTTTGTTTCATTGCACAATCGACCTAAATCACTCACAAAGCATCTAAAATGTACAGATTTCTTGATTTCTAAGAATGCCTCACCAACTTTCTCTCCCTTCAGTGAGTCCCAGATGTGGCAGTTGAAGTCGTCGTAACCTGCAAAGATAAGGCGGCCCGAGCTGGAGAGAGCCAAGGATGTGACGCCGGCGTTCAGGCTGGCGTCGGTGTAGTTGATCACCTCCTGGTCAGAGCGCAGGTCGTACATTTTGCAGGAACAGTCGTCGGAGCCTGTGATGATGGCGTTTCCACTGGGGAAGAACTGAAGAAACAGTTTGTGCTTAAATGTTAGACAAGAGGTTAGTAGTTGTATATTTTTCTGACCTGATCCACCACTTCCAACACAATGCTACCTCAAAATGTTTTAAAAAATGATGTAAATGAATTCTGTTTTAGGGTGAGAATTGTGTATTCATAAGCGAGATTTTACCAGTCAGACATCAAATACTGGTCATTATAAAAACAGATCCTGCAGTTCTTCCACTCAGTTTGTTACCCATCCAGATCTGAGTGTGACATCCTGACAAACAGGTTGTGTTATTTCTGGTGTGTGTGTGAGTGTGTGAGGCTCTGCAGCATCCTCACAGAGATGGCGTTGATGTCGCTGGTGTGTCCGGAGAAGGTCTGCTTGCAGGACCCTTCCCTCAGGTCCCACAGCTTGGCCAGAGAGTCGCAGGCTCCAGAGATGAAGAACTTCATGTCCGGAGACAGAGCCAGAGACATGCAGTCCCCAATGTGGTTGGTGAAGACAGTCTTCTGCTTGCCAGTCTCTATGTCCCAGAGACAGCTGGGCGGGACGGGGGACAAAAAGAGGAAGGAGGACAGAGGAAAGAAATAAGAAATTTGCTTCATTTTGGATCTCATCAGTAATGAGTCTGACGGATTTAATGTCTCAGGTTTAACGTCTTGTTTATGTCCATTCTCTGTGACATCTAATATTTAGGACAAGTTAAATGATGGAAAAAAAAGAACCAAATGATGTCATGAAGTCAAAGGTTTGGTGTGTGATAAACAAGTGTTTGAAGATGTTTGAAATGGGAGAATTAGTGATTTATCTTATGTTTCCAGCCTCACAGTTTCATAACAAATACTGACAATAAAACTACAGCAAGTGCAACAGCCACAGAACCACGTTTATTAGAAAAATAAAAATAAAAAAAGCATCAGAACAATAAGTTTAAATAAATAAATACATATGTGAGTGACTAAATAAATAACTAATAATTTAAAATGTCATACTAAAATGCACAATTTTCTCTAAAGCTAATAGTTACATCATTACCAGCTGGTTCATCCTTAAAATACTGAGAAATAATAAGAATAAGATAATTCAAACTGTCTAATGCTGAAAAAAGAATAGTTTCAGAACCCTGTTTGTTGTCATTCATGACATCTGAGACATCTGAGGACAAACTGTGTTGCCAGGCAAGTCTAAAATGAACAAAATAAAGATAAATAAGTAACCTAAAATCCAGAGAGCAGCTTCAGGGGCTGAGTTCATGATCCTCACAGCCTTTTCACAGCATTCAGTGTAAAATGTAAAAGGATTTTTGTTTTTTATCTTAGAATTTTGAAAAATATTCAAAACTTGCATGAAGATGAACTAGTGGCCTGTGTTTGATTTAATGGCAGCAAAAGCTTTTAGGCGTGATGTTTCATTGTGATGCTGATAGAATTAGTCTTTTTTTCTTTGTTGCAACATTTACTTGGGAAAAAGAAGCAAAGTTTTTCTTATTTCCTAACAAACATTTCTGCACCTGGTTTGTCAGATCTCAGTTTTTCTGTCATTTGTGTGTCTTTCTTTTAAAGCACAGATGTTTCCTGTAAGTCTAATCTATATTTTAAACACAGTCGTTGCCACTAATCTCAGGTTATTTCCAGATAAACCTACCAGGTGGTGTCACCAGAGGCCGTCAGGATCTCAGCATCACTGAGGAAACGGCAGCAAGACAAGTAACCTGGATGGGAAACAAAGTTCTTAACATCTTGTTTTCTTTACTGTGATTTTAACTTTAATCCTTTGAAGGAAACCCTCCTGACCTGTGTGTGCGTCCAGCTCCCTGAGGGTCTTGGGGCTGGCAGCCTTGATGTTGTAGACTGTGCAGATGTTATCCAGACCACCGCTGGCCACCAGGTTACCAGAGGGGGCGAAGGCAACGCTCATCACCCAGGCAGACTTTAGAGGGACGGCAACCAGCTGGGAGGAGGAAGGTCAGCTCTGTTCATTTGTTAACAACTCATCGCTTAATTCAACTTTTATTCAACTGGGCAAAAACCTCCAGCTAATCACAACTTCACTTCACTCTTTTTATATACCTGCATTTGTTCCAGTTTTTAAATTGACTTTAAATAAAACAACTGTATGAAGTATAAATGCATAAATGATATTCTTTGATATTTGTAAAAACATCATAATAAGAACCTATTAGATGCTTTTGATTGTTTGTTATTAACTGTGCTGCTTAAGATTTACAGCTTTGTGGTTAAAATATGTGTAATTTCAGGTATAATGAACGTTTTGGATGGGATCCTACCTTGTTCCCAGTGAAACAGTCCCAGATAAGCAGCTTTCCATCCTGTGATGCGCTGACCATTTGCCTATTAAAGAGATCATTTTTACATCAAGAACAATTAATTTTTTTGTCCACAAGATGTCAGTAAAGAATAAAAAATGACAAAGTTTAACACGGATGAAGCAAAAACCTAACTTGTTTTACTCATTATTGACATTTCTGTGTGTACAATTATTCAGTTATGAATCAAAATTAAACAACACACTCACTTAACAAAAGTCTATATCATTGAAACATGTTTAAAAATACCTGGTAACTAATTTAAAACCCTTAAATTAAAATGTTAAACCAATTTAAATAAAAAACTGTGAGCTGCAGGGAAATAAAAAGGTAAATAATTAACTTTTTAGGTTCCAAAATTATATCAAGCTAGAAAAAACATGTATTTGTGCTCAGAAATTATGATTTCTTTAGTTAAACTAACATGTTTTTTTAACATAAAGTTACCATACACAGAATTTATTGGTCAAATTACTAAAATTGACACAGTAACATGAGGTAAACTTGGCAAACATATTCCTGCTTTTCATTTAGAGTGTGGTCATGCAAAATGATTTAATCCAAGTGTTAAAGCAAACTTTAACAGGACAAATGAAGCATAAATCTGAAGCTAATTAAATAAAATTCCTTCACTTATATTTTGTCTAAACATCAGTCATGTAAAATGTTGCTCATTTTGGTGTAAATGTTGCTCTTTAGTCAGAATATCAGTTAAAATCAAAGCTTTTAACCCTTTCCCCCCCAGTAATTTACCTGGAGTCTGCAGACCAGTGCATGGCATAGATTTTAGCCAGGTGGCCTTTGAGTGTCTTCCTGAGCTTCAGTTGGACCCGACCCACCGAGGCGACACCGCTGGCTGCTGCTGTCATGGTGGTGTCATTCACCGCCTTACGAGCCGCCTGAGGAGAACATGTCAGGAGGAAAGGAACAAGCTCATCAGAGGACATCAAACTCTGTCATTAGTTCATTTTCTGATGCCTTTAAGGGATATAAATTTAATATAACATGGACTCTAAACTGGTTTCATTAACACACTCTGCAGCTATTGTAATGTTTACTGTATTAAATGTTCTGTGACCACATATTCGTCCATTATTTTTTTGTGATTTTGCAGCTTTTTAAAGTAAACTAGGTGTATATGATTCAAGAAAAATCTCTTTCTATTTTAATGGATAAAGTCAGGTTTAAAAATCTGAAAGAAGGGAGAGACAATTAACACTCAGTAGGAAGTAGAGTATCCCACAGAGGAAATGCTCACCTCAATCTGTGTACGGAGGGTATCACACTCCTTTTTCAGTTTATCTATTTCAGCTTTATCAGCTGCCATGGCGACAGATGCTGGAGGATGTTACTGACGGAAAATGAAACAGTCACTCTATAACAGGAAACAAAACAAATCAAAAAAAGTAAAAGTAAGACATGAAGGTTACTTTTCAGACTTCAGATACTTTGGGTTTAATTTCTTTGCACTGACAACAGATTAGATAACTCTTGAGAACACCTCAGGGTGAGTTATGGCTGCTACCTTCCCCCCGGTTTACCCTGACAGCTTGTAAATCACACACGGGTACACAAAGAGCTTGTCTGAAGGTGATTCAGTTACCCTGAAATCTCAAAGCAAAGCACTTGGATTGCATTTGCACCATTGTTTTTCCAGCAAAGATTAAAGTCTGACTTACAGATGTAATCCTACAACAAAGTGGCAGTAAAGTGAGCTTATGGTGGAAAAACATGGCAGCAGAGGAAGAAACAGAGGAGAGAGAAAGAAGCTATTTTATATATAAAAAAAACACTACCCCTTTTGTCTAAAATGTCAATCATCTTGACTTCTACTTATTTACTGTTTTGAGATCAGTTTTACCTTCTTCTTCATCTTTTCTTATTTGTTTTGAACAAAACTAAACTTCAATCCTGTCCTGGGCTTCTCAGCTCTGTAGTTAACTTTTTAAAGCAGCTGTTTAACCAAAGAAATCTGTATTCATGATTTGCATTACGTTTCTGTTAAGGAATATATCTGTTAAGTCTTAAAACAAAAACCAAACCTTTATTTTGCCCCTGCTTAAAGCTTTGCGTGCAGTAGTATAATGTCCAGGTCTAATTCTCTGTAATGAGATGCTGACGTGTGACAGACGTAATGCCAACTTCTGCCTTTCAACAAGAGCAACTTTCAGGGCTAAAACTTTGGACTTTTACTCATCAAGGGAATATAATTGCTAGTTGTAAGTAGAAAATCTTATTTAAATCACTCCAGAGTGCTTTAAGAAATGATAAACATGGGATTTAAACATTAAAAAGCTGCATATTGTTATTTATTAATAATAAGTGGAACAGCATCATATTCACTTGAGAACCTTTTTAGTTTTCAGATGTGATGCAACAGAAAAAGTTGCAAGATAATATAACTAAATAATCAATTCAAAACTGCAGATTTGTATCCCTGCATTCATTCACAGTTTTGCAAAATAAAGTCTCAACATCTATCACAAATAAAGGTTAAATTGTCAGGATGTGGTCAGTTTGCAGCACAGAATGAACCTGTGACAGGATGCAGGAGAAACCTGGTGGTGCAGCGGCGGTGGTGCTGAGGGGTTTTGAGGTGGATTGCTTCAAGGTTTTATTTCCCGGTAGAAGATCTTAAGGTAAGCTTTATTGCTCCAATCTCCTGTCATCCGATTACTGGCTGCTCTTTGCCTCCAGATCAACAAACAGGAGGGGTGATGAAGAAGAAGTGGAGGAGCAAGAGATTCTTTTGAAGCCCAAACCATGAACAGCTTCACCTGTTCTGTCCTGTCCTCTCAGCTGAGGAGCATTTAAAATCCAAGACATGATCTTATTGACCAAATGTGTCATGTGAAGCTATTTCTTAGAGGTTAAAACAGAAGAAATTCCCTGCAGTAGAAACTCAGAGGCACAAAAACTTAGGTTTGTGCAACAGATTATGTGTGTCACACCTGATGCTAAAATCCTTTTTGACAGCTTGCATCCAAAAAGCAACTTTAAAGGAGTAAAAGGTACTGATAAATTATTTTGTTACTTGCCAGAAATGTATACCTGAAACTGTTTTCCCAAAGTATTAGGAGCTGAAACAGTTTAGGCCTTGATCTCTGAATACTAATGCTTTTCTGAAGTCAAAATGCAGCAGCATTTTTAAGCAAAATGAAATCATTAGTAAATTCTGCACACTATATATGCATGCTGCAACTTGTTTTCCAGATTTAAAAAGAATGAAACCCAGAAGAAGTCGCAGCAGCATCAAACCTTCTTCATCAGCACCTGCAGAGAAGCATTTAGTGAAAACAATTCACCTTTTCCACTCACAATGAGGGCCTTCTCTCCTGCAGGTGAGCAGCTTCTTGTCTCTGTTGCTTCCAACCTTTCAAGCTCCTTCAGATTCTACAATCCAGGTTTTGACAGCCGGCTCCTCTGATGCTCTCCCCCAGCAGACTGCTGATGGAGCTTTGCCTGTGAAAAACTCTCTCTTTCTCCCTCCCTTCCTCCACAGAGAAGGACAGCTGAGGATTGGAGAGGATGAAGGAGATAAGGGATGAAAGGATAAACCACAAAGATGGAAACAGAGAGAGAAGGAGAGAGACTGAGAGAAACAGGGGGAGGGAACATGGCAGGAAGACTCAGGTAAACTGATTGGAAGGAAAAACAGGTTATGAGGTCAAATGACAAGAGAGGGTGAAGAAGCAGAGGAAGGTGGCAGGAAGTTAAAGAGAATCTGAGAGAGATGGAAAAGTCTGCAGAAATTTGAAGAAATTAGGGATTTTAGGAGAAAAGGAGAGGGTTTATAGCACATTTAATCAATTTAATGTGCAAGAAACATTTTAAATTTGACAAAATGGGTATCTTTCAAATAACAGAATTATTTTAACCATCAAGTTGTTGCTGACACTCGTGTTCTTACATGAGTTTTGTGATGATGAGGGCAATGGGATGGTTGGTGTGAAGCGGAGGTTGACAATAAGGTTGCAATTGGTTTGCAGAGCTAATGAGCTGAGCCTGGGTAATCAGGGTTTTATGAGATATCCGGGGAAGGGCAATCTCGTTAGGGAATTAGAGCAGGTCAGGTTAAGCGTGCGTCACGCCTGACACACAGCACAAGTGGATCAAGAGTCAAATGGAGTAAAATGGCCTGAAATTTGACTTTTTTTCAGAAATAATGACAAGTGCTTTTTACAATTCAACAGCTGCAAATACAGCTGAAGCCTGGCAAATGGTCCAAAATAACCTGATGCTCAAACAATCTTTGTGTTTCAGGATTTGGCTGAGGTGTGGACTCCCTCTGCTCCTTTGGTTTTATACATTTCCCTGCACTAAAACAGAATTGGGAAATCGCTGCCGGGCAGGAGCTCAGATGGATTTGTTTGCAGGCAGACAGAACAGGAGGAGGGTTTAGGTTGTGCTCTGATAGGAAACAGAGCAGCTTCTAGTTCTGCATCAAAGATGATTTTGTTTTATCTGCTCCTCTGACATTCTGTTATCTGACTTATAGATCGGAGAATTTCCATTTTTTCTTCCAAGAAATGTAAGGTGGGGGAAAGTCTGAAGAGGTCAAACTGATCATCATTAGATCACTCCTCTTCTTTAAAGGTCATGATCCTGAGCCCAGAGTCTCACTCAAACTTCAGCAAGTAAAAGATGAAGGCTTGAATGGATGCATCTCTACATGAAATATAACTGCAGCATCGCTAATGTTTACCTAAACTTTTTACCAATTAAAAGCCTAGCATTCTATTAAAAAAAAAACATTTTAGTTTCATGTTTTTAGTTACTGAACTGTAGACAGAAGTAGCATGTGGAAAAACTAATTCCATCCAGTAAAGAGCTTGTTGAACTTTCAGGAGAAATATTTTGTAAGAATCGTCTTTAAAATGATTTCATCCGTCCTCTGCAGTTCAGTGAAGGAATCTTGTCCCATTCTTATTTACAGGGAATTGTTTTTTAATGATCTCACTGCAGCATTTCAGTCAGACTGAAGTCTTAACTTTAGGCTCATTGCAGCACCTTGATTATTTTCTTTTTCAACCATTTTACTGTAGATTAGCTGCTGTGTTTTGGATCATCGTCCTGTTGCATCATGACCCAGTGTCATCCAAACTTCAGCTGTTGGACTGATAACTATTAAATCTGTTTGAATTTCTGCACTGTTTAGGACTTAAATTTGCTAATAGAAAAGCTGACTGACTGTTTGCCTGCGAGTCCTGAATCAACACATGTGCTTAGGTCCATATATTTATGTTCTGAAAAATGATAAGGTAGTATTTCTTCCCAATCGGTCTTTTAAGTACCAGAAAAATGCTTTGACACAAAAAGCTTGAGGTTGTATATAAATTCTCCTAGATAGAAAAGCTGGCTGGTTTCTCTGTTTGCTGCTGTAAAGCTCTGTACAAAATGAAACCATGGAAATTAGAAAGTTTACTCAGCTTACAGCGCTAAAACGTTGTGTTCAGGTGGTTTATTGTCCTCGCCCCCATGCATGACATCACTACAAAGCCCAGGATGTTCTCATTAAATTTCATGATTTGTATTCCCCTAAGTGGCCTCACTACAGAAGACAAACATGAATTATCTCACAGAAACAAAAGGTTTGTCACCAGCTGGATTTAAACACATCATATAAAACATCACATCTTTGTCACGATGCAATGACAAACTCTTTATTTAAATCTGGTCCAAAGTTTTCCTTCCTTGTTGATTTGCTGCTCAGTTTGACCCACTGTGTTCCTCCATCCTGCCTCATCAAGGCTCACTCTGTAATCCGGGCTAATAGACTGTGACAGAAGAGGGCTGGCTGACTTCCTGGTATCTCTCTGCTGTAACGAGCTCAGGAGTAAAACCCTGCACTCACACTCACTCCCCTTTTGGCCCCTTCATTCAGTGATGCTCTTAGTGCACTTTGAGAAGATAGGCAGAGGTCGAAATGACACCGAGGACTGGCTGCAGGTCACACACAGAAAACACACACTCGATGTGTTTTCTGTGTCTAAAAAAGAAGGATAGTTAATTTATTCTAGGATCAGAGAACCGTACAAGTGTTTCAGAGTTGTTGAATCTTATTAAAAAACTGTGAAATGCAAATAAACCTGATCCTAATCCTGTCTGCTGCATATTTTTTAGTATTTTAGGATGTGATTTTTAAAACATTTTTAAACTTCTGCAACAAAGGAATGTTTGATTAATGTCACCAGAAAATGCAAAAAAGAAGTAATTTTTGATTTGTAGATGCATTAAGTCACACACTGAGAATATAAATGTTATTCATTGTAAAAGTTGATTTTATTTTCTATTTTTAGGTATTGCTTAATTTTAAATAAAACATTCTGAAGAAAAATCTGAAACTCTTGTTTTTAAGTGCAAAAAGAAAAAAGGAATCATCTCACTCCATGTCAACATGTTGTTTGCTGTTTACCTGTTTGCAGAGCGCCATCTGCTGGAGAAACCACAACAATGCAGACAGGATTTAAAACTTAAAATGTAATCTAATTTGTGTCCAATGTATGGACTGCTTTTTTTCAGCATTTTCAAACAAAGTTTTACAGATTGAGCCGAACAATAAAAACATTTAAATCTAACCAAAGCAAAAGGAAAACACAGAAAAATAAATCCTACTATTCAACACACTCTGGGTGCAGTTATTGAAATGAAAAATAATGTGAATAATGGAAAAAAAAAAATAGGAAATAGAAAAATCAACTCTTTTTATTTAAATTTTAACTGAAGTTGAGCAAACCAAGAAGTTTCTTTAAATGGTATTTTTGATTTTACAGTCAGTTGGCAAGAAATCTTAAATAGTCAAAAAAAAGTTAGACTATCTTTAATAAAACTTTAATTTGATATTTTTATGATCATTAAGAACAAAAGTTACATGTCATGTTTCTGATTTATGTCACAAACGCTTTGATCAAAAAAAGTGACTGAAATATTGATAACTCGTGGTTTATTAAAGTTAATTTTATTACTGAGGTAATTCCATGAAATATAATCAAACAAAATTAGAAACAATGTTTTTTTTATGTATTTAGCATAAAAAAGGTTTAAGTTTTTAAGTACACAGTAAAAAGTTAAGGTGCAGTAATTTACTTTAAAAAGTGCTGCAGCTGTACTTTAGTAGGTTAAGAGCATAGTATTCTAAACCTTGGTGCATTTTTGTATTTTTGTTTATTTAAAGGCAGATTTTTGCATTGCGAGGTACAAAAAAAGAAAAAGCCCAGTACCAATGAAGGAAGCAAAACAGATCATAGCCATGGTAAATTGAATTAAACAAGGATCAGCTTAAAGTGTTTGGTTTTCTTTTAGAAAAATGAAATATCTTAGATGATCAATTATGGTAAAAAATGTCAACTTAAAACAAATCAACTGCAGCCATTGACATCAAAACATGTTTTGATTCATTAAAATAAAAATCAGAAATGCAAAATATGATGCAAACCACAGATACAATAACAAGTTTAACTTTGTTTATGTTTATCCTTCTGGTTTTCATTCTTATGTCAGAAATAAGTTTCAGCAGTAAACCTTAATTACTAAAACAGCTGTGTCTGATCAAAACAACAATGAAATGCGATGCAAAGTCAACAAAATTATATTTGAAAATCAAGTTTCTAAACCTTTTAGGCTTTAAGAAGAAACATGCAACTTCCTGTTTTTTGTTTTGTTTGTGTTTGTTATGGATGGCGTCTCAGTGGGATGTTGTTTCGGTGCCCATCTCCTTCTCACATATGAAAGGTAAGTACATATTGCAGGGGGCGTCGTACCAGCTCTTTATCGCCACCCGCTCCAACACCTGTGTTTTCACAATGTACCCACAGTCCTCGTTGATGTGGTTGTTGGGCTCGTTGTCCTCCCAGAAACTGCAGTCAAAGAACAAAGCCAAAGACAATCAATCAGACAAAGTTTCCTTCTGCAGCACATTTTAAAAACAAGCCTTACCGACCAAAGTGATGCACAAAGTTTCTAGTATATAAGCTATGCAGGTGAACAATAAAATGCCATATAAATGGGAAAAAATCTGGATAAATAAGATAAACTTGCAAAATAAAATCAAAAAGCTCAGCTAATACTGAAAGATAATAAAACAAATGGGTTTTCAGTTCGGTTTTGGCTGATTGAGACCAATATTCAGATAAGATGTGACAAATTCATGAATTAGTGTTTCAAACTGATACGGTGGCATGGAGGTCTATTAATGTGAACATACAAATGATCAGTCTAAGGACAGGAAGCTGTATTCTGCATAAACATAATAAAAGGATATAAAAGGTAAAATTGTGCAGAAACATTTGAGCAGATGAGTCAGAACCACATGACGACAAAATCAGGGCATCTCAGAAGGAGAAGAGGAAGAGACAAAAAGTTCACAATTTTTTATTTTTCATTAAAATATAAAATAAGGAAGTGCATTAAATTAGTAGCATGAAGCTGAAGTGGAAAAGATGGAGCAACCTGACTCTTTCTGACAAAATATGAACACAAATTAAGGAAGAAGAACCAACTTGGCTTTTAAAAGAACAAAAGTATTTCAGCAATAAGAAAAATAACAAAAAAAGTAAAGCTGAGGACGAAAGAAACATCATGCTTACTTCACTTCAAATTCAGAAGTTGTTCTTTAGAGCCATCAGCTCAGAACTGCCAGAAATCTGTGAGACCCAGGAAAGCCTATTGTCCAGACAGGTATGTCCAGAAATGGTCTTCATGAGAAAAATTTAGACCAAAACATCAAACATCTGGTGTGAAACAAGATCGAGCACCTCAGCTGTGTATGAACACAGTGGAAGTGGTGTGTTGGAAAGTGGCAGTTTTTGTCTGCAGCAGAAGGCAGTGTGTTCACAGAAGAGGAGCGGTACAACAAAGAGGCATGGTGGAGGATCCTGCAAGTCTGAGCTGCACTTCTGCTGTTTTAATCAGAATTATTGATGCTTTCAATGCTGAGAAATACACCAAGTGCATGTCCATCACAGAGCACCATGAGGGAGGCATCTGATTGGTTCCATATTCATTCTGCAGCAGGGTGACACACCCAAACACACAACCAGTGCCTTTAAGAATGATCTTCAGCATAAAGAAGAACAAGAAGTCCTGGAAGTGATGGACTAACCTGCACAGAGCCAACATCATGATGTCAGTCTGTGATGAGTCATGAAAAGGCAGAGAGGTTTGAGTCATGCATCCACAGAAGATCTGTGGTCAGTTTGCCAACATTTTTGGAACAACATTCCTGCTGAGTTCCTTATCCTTTTATTTTAATTTTCTTTGCATTTAATTCACTTTCCACTGTTAATAGATCAAAATATATATCTGAGAAAGCATACTCACAGCATTTTTACACCATTTAAAACATTTGCACTGTACTGTACATTAATAAAGTCAAACATATATGAATTAGGTACATTTCCCATTTACCAGTTTAGACAAGCAAGCAAAACTCAATTGAGTAAAACAACAAAAGTAGAAAAAATCAGAAAGCATTGAGCTTATTTTTTCACTTAAATCAAACTTAATGAGGTCAACAACTGGAAAAAACCTTGGAAAATCTGTGGAAGAGGGCAGATAAACAGCAGCAACTGTCCAATGAGCGCTTTGCCTATGAGTGGGTGTTTGTTGACCAATGAAGCATGAACTGAATGAGACATTGTGTCAGAGCTGAATAAATCCATTCTCCTCAGAACATCATGTTTTTAATCCCACATGTTGTCTTGTTTCATATGTCAATTCACACTTAACCAACTTTTTTTGTGTTAATACTAAATGCAGAATATTTGTTTTATAGATTAGCGCTACATGTCTTAGCATTTGAATAATTTAAAACACATAAAAGTAAAATTGCAGAAGATAAAAACTAGCTGAGAATAAAAAGCTCCAAGTCGATAACATGCTTAATGCAACATCTGGATCTCCATTCACAATGAAATCAGCAACCTATAAAGTTCTGATTCTGACCAGTGAAAAAAAGCAGGAACTTACCCTCCAACTACAGGACTGCCATCAACCCACTTCCATTCATCCTCTGTTTCTCCGTCAGTGATTCCAAACCAGAATGAGTTCCAGTGTCCTCTGGGAAGAAGATCCCACAAAAAGGTCTGAAAATCAAAATAAGAGTTGTTACTTGATGTATTCAGTAGTTCAAGGTGAAAAACAACAAAATGTTCAGTTGAAAGACACAAACATGCACAGTATGTCAACATTAAAAGATCTGTTTAGACAGTGTCCTTTTTTGTATTTTTGTGTTTGTGCTTTTGTCCAAACATTTCAGATTTAAGTTAATTTACAGTCTTGTTAAAATAAAATTAGTTGCCTCCTATTAAACTCAAATAAGTCATTATGACAGTTTGTAACCTTAAGAACAATTTAGTCATAACAGAACAACTGAACTGTAAGGAACATGCGACTGTCAACATGTTCTTTATTTTAGGGAAGTCAGAAAATATGCTGAATCAGACCTAATGTTTGGAAAGATCCAGGGTCAGATAATGCTATAACATGAACGTGCCAACGGACCAGATGGTACACAAAGAAAGGAGAAGCTCTGATTGTGACACACACACAGATCTCTGACTTTTTCATTTGTTCAGAGCCTCATTGAGAATTTAGGAAGGTTCCCCCAGAAAATCTGCCATATTTTACCTGCTCCTCAGGTGTGAGGATAATGGCCAGGTGAGCTCCTTGTTTCTTGCAGTAATCCTGGCTTTCCTGCCAGTTTTTTGTATTTCTGGAGATGAAGTAACAGCTGTCGTTGAAGAGAAGCCAGTCCGGGGAGCACACAATAGGGACCTTGGTTGCTTTTGGCGTGGGTTTGATCCCTAAAAGCCAATGATAGAAGAGACAAAAGGTATACAAAACTATCACAGGAAAGAAAAGCTGATTCAAGTTTTATTATATATTCGCTGGAGCCAGAAAATGACAAGTAAAAAATAGAGGCCAGGGAGACCCATTCACTCATGTAGAACACTGTGCTAATGCATTTGCTAACAAATGTTGAATAATATTTTATTATTTGGCTGCAAGTGGAGCCCTAATGATGCTGTCTGATGGTGAACAGCCCCTTAAACAGTCTTTTTGATCTTAGCTAAAAAAATAATCTTATATATCTGAACAGGTGACCAGTTTTCAGCTCTTCTCTGCATTGTAGCTACAATAAATAAGATGTGAGTGCCTCTAAATTACAAGCTCCTGCCTGCCTATGGCTTTTTACTAGTTTGTTCCACTAAAGACAAAGAAAAATGCAGGTTTCTCTTGCGTTTGATCATCACAATTTTAGACATTTTAGACGTTTTGACATATTTAGGCACAATTATTCTGGGCCTGAATCAGAGTAAAACAGAGTCAACATATTGATTATTGTAGATCATTATTATGTTTAAAATATACAGAGAACTGTACCTTTGTTGTTCATCAGGGCAGTCAGGTTTGCATTCAACATATCCACCTCTTTGTGTAGCCTTTTATTCTCCTCCTGTAGACTCTTGATGATGTCTGAGATGTCTGTATTCTCCTTCTGCATCTCTGAGGTTGCCTCCCCATCACCCTGAGGTTTGTTCTTATCTGCAGATAACATTGAAGACAACAGATATGATTGTTATAGAAATATTCCCACTTTGTGTGGCAAAGCTTTAAACAACTGTTATCGCTCACAGTATACAAAGGCAATGACTCTTATCTACTATCACTTCAATGACTGAGTTATAACCATTTTTATGTTGGCTAAGGTTGATCAACTGTGGCGACCATCTTGATCCGAGCGGTGGTAATGTCTCATAGTTGTGTACTCACAGTGTGCAGTGACAGCGATGATGGAGATCAGCAGGACAGCACAGAGTGCAGCCAGGCAGATGGTGGCGAAGCGGTATGGACCTGGGCCGCTCATTCTGGGTGGGATTCTGACTGGGGACACTGAGTAATCTGGAGGTGATAGAAACCAGTTTTAGTTTGATGTGTTTCATTGAGAAGCCATAAACCTATCATGTACCATTTAAGCTCATTATTAAACTCTGAAAGTAGCGACCTCATGTAATTAGACACATTAAAGGTAGAAAAATGTTCGTTCAAAAAGTGTGGCCAACAACATATGGCTGCATTTACATCTCCAAGCAGAGGGGTGCAGGTCATAGGTGTCAAACTTGGTCATGATCTTCATTCTCAGGTCAGATCTCCTTGTGTTCAGTTCCTCAGGGCTTTTCAGTGAGGCTTGGTACCCATACTTGGATGGTGGGGCTGATGATATATCCCCTGATCTGTCATCCAGGCATCGTTGTTGCACCTCATCAGTCTCTAGATATGATCACAGATTCCTCTTGCAAATGTTGGCACAATTTCCACATTCTTCCCTTATAGCACCTCTCTCTGATCTCTGATTTTACCTGATAAATCTGATCTGAGCTCAGCGTATTCTGATGGCATTAAACGACATAAGAATGACAATAAAATGAACAGCTGCTGCAAACTGAGACGGTTTGGGACAAATCATAGTTACTTCATGCAGTAAAGAGTTGATGTTTTGCTTTAAGGTCATTCTTCATAAAATGCACGTGTTTCTCTTTAAACCTGACTGTAAAACCTGAAAGCTCATGTCTTAACCATCTGAGTGTTACTGAATCACTGAATCACAGAAGTTATCTGTGATTTATATAACTTGAGATTTTGCAGATAATGTTATAATTAAATAAAACAAAGATTTTATTAAAGGTTAACATCAGACTTGTGGTGCTTTAAAACTTAAGCAAAAACATAGCCTTAGTGGTTCTACTTTCAGTCACATTTCCCCATTTTTTTGACTTTCTGATGACAAAAGCAAAAAATATGTGAATGAGAGAACTTTATAAGAAATTTGGTAAAATGTAATACACCTATGTGAGCACAGGAAAATATGAGGGAAGCATACATAAATAAACTGACAGAGATCAGTCTGTAAATATTACACAGTGATGCATTACTCTAATTTATGTATAACATCATTTGAAAACATTTAAGAACCATTTTTCAAAGACTTTTCCATAAAATGTCAACAAATGAACATAATTTTTTAAAACTAGGGACATCAATTAAGCTCAGAAGTTTAAGGTGTTGAACACAGAACATGACTTGATTCAGTTTTAATTTACACAATTTAAACATTAAACTCGTTCTTGTGGAAAACTGAAGTTGCTCAACTCTGACTCTGCTTTGTTTCATATAACACACACAGGAAAAGGTTTAATGAGTCACATTTTAGAGGAGGAACAAACAATTTCTGAATGTTTGTATCTGAAATGTGTTTCACGTGCTGCTGCATGTGACGGTGCTCCGCTAGAAAATAGTCCTGGAGATAAAAATCAATTGTATGCAGAAACAAAACATTTTCTGAAATCTTATTAATATAAACAGTGTTTAGTTCTCTGCCTAGAGTTCTCAAGTCAACTTAAACATGTGGCTTTAATCACTGGGGTTCTGTTAGAGGGTCTTTGGTTTCCATTAGCTGTTTTTTATGTTTTAGAAAGCTGTCCAATGTGTTCCCACCCACTAATAGATTACATTTCTGTTCTAATTGAGGCTTTTATTGATAAATCAACCTCTGTCAGGATGCTAAACAGGCCAAGATGAGTTTCCCCAGTATGAGAAATGCAAATGTCCCTAACTTTAACTTTAACTTTGTTTGGATGTGAGGCAGAGGCCAGGAATGTTTATTTTACTCACACTTTAGTGAATACATGAATACATTTTAGTTGTATGAGTTTTACTTAAAAAAAAGGAACATTGGTGAATAAAATGAATAACTTTAAAGGATATTGTTTGTGTACATAAATCAGAATGTGAGAACTGAGGCTGCTCGCTGGAACAGTTTGTTCACACTGTTACCTCACAGCACGAAGGTCGCACATTTAACATCTGCCTGGAGGTTTGCACAAGTACTCTGGTTTCCACCCACACTCCCAAAACAGGCATCTCTGCCACTGGAAATCCTAAATTTAACCATGTGTTTGTCATGACAAAAGGGTAAGGGAGACAGGAAGACCTAGCTTGTTGATTTGATAAATTTATGACAAAAAGAATGTCAAGCAAAACCTTCCAGAAATGAGACCGATCCATGCGACAGAATCTGTCTGACCTCAGATCTGAACAAAGTGTATCAGCAGGACAGATAAAACCACCAGCTTCATCATAACTGGGAGGTTGTGTCACTTAAAGAGCAGCAAGACTTCACATTAAATCATGACCAGACATGTACCATAGATGACAATTATCTTACACAAAAACCTGTTGTTAATTTTATTTTCCCATAACCGTGCGAGTGTGTGCAAGCATGGATGTCACATTCACTCAGACACAACAATCAGCTGCCCAGAAATTTATAATTAGGTCTCACTGGCAGCCAGTATGTGGTGCACAGAAGCACGGAACAAACAGAACCAGGTTGGTGGTTATATGCTGCAGTTTTATGTTTTAAGTTACCTTTAAGATTCGTTTTCTAATCAGAAATTTCACAAAACAACTACAATAGAAAGACTGAAGCTGCAGAATGCAGCATGTAGAGACATGTAAATGGAAGAAAACATCCATTACAACCTGTGTTTCCAGTCTGTAAAACCCAGCTTTAAATTTAAGTTTGGCCTCTACTATATGTGAATTTAAAATATTTGATTACTGTTTTTATCTGTTTTAGTATCTGTAACCACTTTAAAACAATTATTCATCAAGAAAATATTCATCAACTAACATAAAATTATTGTATCCTGTCTTTTAGTGCACGCTTTTGCTTCCAAAATTAACTTTTTCTTGCTCAAACTGCTCAGTCATTGTTTGATTTGACATCTTTTTTCTGATGAAAAGATCAAATTTGGACTTTTGATTTCAAAATCAAGAAACTTGACCAACTTATTATTACTAAAAATTAAATAAATAAGTATAAGATCATTCAAACAACAAAGTTAAAGCAGGAGCAGCAGTGAAATGCCTGTATAATGAGCTTTACAGAAAAACAAACAAAGGTTAGAATTACAAACAGCTGTTTTGAAAATCTCAAGCTTGGATCTGGTTCTCACCTCTGTGCTGCACATCTGTTGTGAAGTCCTCCTGGCAGCCATCATCTATCAGTTTGGAGTACATCCGGTCAGGGGGGGTCCCAGTGTTCGACATGTCACCTTCAAAAACAAACTCAAATCTACTGTGAGGAAAGAGTGAGAGACGTTTCTTCCTCTCTGTCTTTCTGTAAACAAATGTTTTCCAGTTACCACCACAGAGCAACTCAGCCGTTCCTGTAGCACCTTTCAAAATAAAAGCATTTTACAGGACGCTTTTATTTTGTTAAAAATAGCTTTTCTTTTAAATAAAAAGATGCAAATCAACACTAAAAATTCAACACACAAAATTTTTTGTCCTTTATTTGGAAGCTGATAAGTTAGGCTTTATGTGAGATTTTTCTTTTTATGTCTATTTTTGGTTATTCTGATTTATTTTGACATTTTGTCTGGAAAAAGTGTAAAAACCTGCTCATCATATCTCCAAATGCTGTTTTTTTTTTTTACTAACTGCACACATTATTCAATTAAAAACACAAACATTAATACTTCTGACAGTGATTCTAGCAGAAATGTGTTTTTTTTAATCTAGTTGATACTTAAAGTGTTAGATTTGTAAAATAAAAAAAACAATAACAACATGCAAACAAAAAATACTCAAAGGCACAAACTGAAACATGGGAAAATAAAAAGTTTTATTTTATAACTTTTTTTACCATCTCTCTCTGAGTCAGTCTGTTAGTTTTTCCTTTTTTTTCCTGCAGAGGGAAACAAACTCCACTGAAAGAAGTCTGAGCTGAACAGATGAATCAAAGACACAAACTATACTTTGGTTAATAATCTGTAACTGATTTTTACTCTTGAGCTGGAAGAAACAGCAGCGATCCATCTGTGGTGTACGAGAAGGTTCGATGCACAGATGTAATCTTATATTATGTATTGTAATGTTATTGTATTTTTGTATGTTTGCATTGAATGTTTATGTGTGCAGCACTTTGGTCAACAACAGTTGTTTTTAAATGTGCTTTATAAATAAATAAATAAATTTGAAAATTTGATTTAGTAAGAAAAGGATGAATCAGTCTTATTGTTGTCAATCAGTCTCATCAAAACAGAAAAATAAACATTTATTGGGAGAGTTGAGGGTTTAAATTTATATTACAGTTTTTCTACTTTAATTTAAAAGTGAAAATAAGAAAAAAATGCCCAAATAAAAACTTTGAAATTACTCTGAACCTTAAATCAAGTATGAAAGTCTGGCTCCTTGAAAGAAAACAGTAAAAAAAGGGGTGAATTAAAACATTTCCATAGTATTTCATACTGACATTACCTATGATAAATAACACTTCTGCACCCCTGTAGAAAAAAAATATGATGCAACAAAAAATGTGTTTAACAGTAAACTGAAGGTTTTGGAAAATGTTTAATCTAAAAATCAAATGTAAGCTATTTATCAGAATTAGTTTTGACAGACAAAAACATATTTGTTATGAAGCAAAGTTCTGATGTTGGACATGAAATGCAAAAAAACCAACAAAAAAACTAGGGTTAGGGTCTCCTCAGGGTTAATGGGGTTAGGCAAAGGAAACTCCAAAATGATTTGCATGCTCACATAAACCATACATTTCTTTAAATGAAAGCTGGCAGAAGTTGTTTATCCTCACATGTTCACCTTATCCTCCAGCTGCTTACACCTGAAGTCACGTGAGTATTAGGGTGTCTAGATTAAACATTCTTTTTCTGTAAATAGACATGTCCAGGTCCAGCCAAGGAGCTTAAATAAAACGTTTAACTCCAATCTGGTTGTCGTCAGGTTTCCATACCTTGCTGTCTGCTTTGCATCGCAGCCAAATCCTCATTACGCCGCCTTGCGTCACCACCTTCGCTGCATCTTTCTGTCTCTTCTGCTCGCTGTTCCCTCATCTTAATCCTCTGCTCCTTTTAGTGAGAGACTTTCCTTTCTTGGAACTTAATCTAAGCCAGGTTGGGGGTTAAAGGTGAGATTGTGGATTGCGAGAGTGAAAGGCTTGTCTACAGGGACGAGGAACGAAAACAGCTAATCCAGTAAATCCAAACTCCTTACTGTCTGAAGCCTAAAGGAAAATTCCACTCTAAACAATGAAAGATGATAAAAACAGTTTCAGGCGCCGGAGTGAGGATCAAACCGAGCTTTTCAGATGTGTTACACTGTTTAATCTCAAACATTTAGAGTGAAAAAAAGCTCCAAAAACACATTTATTCAAGTTCAGTGGTACAAGAGTTGAACAGGAGGGGACACAAATGAGAACAATCATGTTTCCTATTTTCCACCTTTTATTATAAAAAAATTATAATATTTTTTTATTAATCTCTATCTTTGGCTCAGATTTTACTGAGGTTAAATTTGGCTGCTTGCAGCTTCCAAACTGAGACAGGCAGCAAATGAGCTTGTGTTGACAAAATTAGTTGTGTGGCTCAGTTTGGAATTTAAATTGAACTTTTTTTATTGTATTATTATAGGATTTAAGAAAGAGCTGTCAGGAGAAAAAAAAAATGGAAATCATTACTTGGATTCCTATGCACACTGTTTAGTTACTACGAAACATAATGATGCAAGTTGTGCATATATATATATAAAACTTGACAGAAAAGATATATTGTGTTTGTTGGGGCACTTAAGTTCAGTTCTCCTGATAATAAAGTGTTCTTCATGAAGAGGATGTTGACACACAGTTAGCCATCAACTTGTTGTTATCGGTGGGCTGTTGCAGATTAAAATTTAGATATCCATATCAATTAATTGTTCAGATTTCATGGTTCCCATTTTATAAGTTGCTTGCTTCTTTCTGCCACCTGTGTCTTAATACAATCTGGTCTCACAGGTGCAGGGACAATTCTCATCACCTCAAGCCTTGATTTTCATCCTGTCATGCTTCTGTGAGGCCTTTTTTTAAACAGGTGAGTGTTTTTTTATAATGAAATCAAGCTGATGAAGAAGTGAAATTGGGTTAAACATTTTTACTGAGCGTTCCAAAATGATTTAACCTGCAAACTGCTTTTTCACCAGCCTTAAAATTGGGTGTGTCTTACCTTATATAAAGCCACAGAGTTACAGCAAAGCAGATGGCGGATTCAGCAGTCAACACTTAGTTAATTAAGCACATTTAAATCCCTTACCAAGTGTAGAGAAGCCACAAACTGCAACTCACCGGATTTAAACTGCTAAGTCCTGACCTGACCAAAGGTCCAAGGTAGTTTTGGTAACAGCACTGCTTTATTTTTACTGTAGATAAATCCTACAGAGTAATTGTGATTCAGTCATATGGCTTATTTTAAGCTGCAGGTTAAAGCAGGACACTTTTTTTTTCTGGAGGTTTGACTCTGTATCATTTGCAGCAATAAATATTTCAAGGAAAACAGGCAAAAATGAAAAGAAAAATAAACCATCTATATTCACAAACATAGGAAATGAACTAAAAATTGTGATTACAGCATTATGTACTGGCATTATCATTTCAACCAATATGTTGGTATACACAACAGTGATCTTTGAGTGCAAGATGAAGAACACAAACCATAGGGAGCATTTGTTTCATTAAAGAAGAGGGCAGAGGTGAAGATAAAGGCAGCGCAGACATAAATTAGCAGCTTTCCAGACTCTGAGAAACAATGCCTCACAGCTCTGGTTACCCATCTGATGAGGTACAATAAGGCAAAGAAGTTCTTCAGTGCCTCATTCAAAGGGTACTCTCAGTAGCAGGGGAATAACATGAGAATAAACCCACCTTGGGCTGAGACCAAACAATACTGGAAAAACATTTGGAAGTAGGAGGCATCACACAACACCAGTACCCCATGGCTACAACAGACCACAGCAGTCTCCCAGAAGAGAACAAGTATCCATCACAGTGACAGACATCTAAGACAGAGTCTCAGGTATGAGGAGTTGGACAGGCCCTAACATCATACACAGATAAAAAAAAAACCTGACTGCTCTCCATGAAGGCTTAGCAGCTTCTAGTGGAAGGAACCCACCCAAAGTGATTGACAGTCCTGATCATGAAAGACCCTCATAAAGGAGCAGATCCATCCAACTATCAGCCAGTCACCTGACACTGTGAAACATGGAAGCTCCTGTCAGGTATCATGGCGGCTAAGATAAATTGACACATAGGTCAATACATGGGAGTGGCACAGAAGGAAATTGGCAGAAACACAAGAGGAGCCCAGGTAATGTTTGACAGACAACAGTTGCTAAAGACTTTAAGATCAGACACAAATCTGTGTACTGCCTGGATTGACTATAATAAAGCTTATGACTCAGTGCCACCCACATGGCTCCTGAACTGCACCACTTCAACATGACACTAAGAGCCTTCATCATAAACTCAACAGGAATGTGAAACATGGCTGTAAAGGCCAATTCAAAGCCAAATGTACTACTACTGTTCTGCATAGACCTGAACCACCTCAGCCAAATCATAACAAGGCGTGTCCATGGATACCAGCTCCAAAATGAAACAATCATCAACCACATTCATTGCATGCCAAAAATAAGCAAGACGTCCCCTCACCAATCCACGTCACCAAGATATACAGCAAGACCATTGGCATATCATTCAGACTGGATCAATGTGGTAGCATTGTTTTCAAAAAAGTAAGGTGATCATAACTGAAGAGGCTGAACCACCAGAAGGCAACATTGCAAACATTCAGGCAGGTACAAGGACAAAAAGGCCCCAGTGAGGGAATACTAAATGAATGTCTCAGACAGGCTAGAGAGGGATGGACTGAAGGACATTACAAAAGCACTAATCATGGCAGCACAAAATCAATAGAGGTTGACGTCTATCACTCTAGACAGGATCCAAGACGCAAGGTGGGCCAAGATGCCTCTGTGACAGTTCAGGACATGATAGCAGGATGTAAGACACAGGCAGGTAAAGCGTATATAGAATACCATAATCATGTGTTTGGAATAGTTTACAGGAACTTCTGTGAATATAGGTTGGAAGTCCCACAGTCAAAGTGTGAGGTGGTGGAAAACAACCAGGCTAAGAGATGGTGTGACTTCTAAAGTCAACCAAGAATTATTTATTGACTTGAAATCAACAAATTACTCTTTTTCACTTGACATGGAATGACCTAATAAAAGACAAATGTGACTAATATGTCACATAAAAACAGCTGCAGCAGCTCTAAAAGCACAGGGTTACATATATTTGCTGACATGGCTCCTCCTTTGGGAGATTGAGACTAATTGACTTATCTCAGTAGGTGGAGACTGATTTTCTCTGCTGCTCACAGGCAGAGCATCAGTGTACCTCCATCAGTGTACCTCACATTTCTCTGCGGATCACACAGGTAGGGCATAAACAGAGCCGTGCAGGTTGTGTGTTTACATTGATGTTCCTGTTTCTTTTTAATTGTTGAATAAGTGAGTTTGTCTGCTCTTTATTCATGCAGATTGATGGAGATGTTATGTGGTTATATGTAATTGTTAGGTATATTTCAATGAAAAAGTTGTGTTTACAGTAAAATTCAATCAAAATCAGGTTGATTTATGTTTTGAAAGAAAAGCGTTCAGTTATCTTAAAAAAAGGAGTTTACCAGTGACATTTACTTCAATAATTTGAGCCAGTCTTTTTGAGAAAATGGTTGCCATTTTATCTCCACAGTGTAACAAAAAAAATGTATTCTTATTTCCCTATATCCAATTGAATCATTGTTTTTAGTCATTACAAAAAGACTCACAAGTTGTAGATAAATATGTCAAGTGAAGTTCCTGGGTGCATCTGATGGAGCATTAGCCTGTATTTTCTTTTAGTGCAACAGTTTGAATGAAGAATTAGGGTTTTAACAAAATTCAAATATATTAGGAGGTGACTTTTTCTATCGAGTCTGACAATCATCAACCAAATTATATTTAATGATAGCATCCTATGAACTGCTTTGTTCTCCATTCTAAAAGGCACTGAACTCAAAGTGGTGCCCGTCAATAATTAATTTAACTTAATATGTCTATACCACCATAAACATCCACCTCCAGATATTTCTTGTAGCTTCAACCTGTGGGACTGTGGGATACAGTGATGGCTACTTTAAGCCTTCCTTGATTTTGCCATGTGTCTGAGCACTTTACACTTTGCACATCAGGTTAATCCAAGTAGTTTGTCCCTCTGGATTATGGCCCTAATGGAGGATAATCAGTCTCTTTTAGCTTTAGGTTTAATAGATTCTGCTGAAGTTGACTAATTTTTAAGGCAAATTTCTTTCTTTGCCCATTTTGTTCAAAGATCATCAAAAACAACAGCAAGCTGTCAAATAATTATGCACACCTTAAAGAATGAATTGACACCACACTACCTAATTACAGATATACCTGGATCATTTCTAAAATAACAAAGGGAAAAAGTCATCTTAAAACTGTCAGACACACAACATTTTGCTCAACAATAAACAAGCATTTAACCTAACATGTCCTTGACACCTGTTGCTGTCTTACCTAAAGTTGACTGCCTTAATGAGCTTACCAAGCACCTTCTGCTCTTTTCACAGCATTTACGTCTACAGTTTGAACTGCAGGCAAGGAACAACATCGAGAGGAAACTTATCTCAGAAACAGTCTTCTGCTTACTGCTTTTTTACAAAATAGAGTAGGAAAATCCTTAAGTTGAAGTTGTGTAACAACTGGCCTGGAATAGCCAAGGGACACAAAGACACACCTTGAAATAGCTCTCAAAGATTAGCAACACCACCAGTAATGGGTAACAGCAAGAGTGGAGCTGTGTCCAAGGAGATCCTTGAGGACCTGAAACTCAACACCAAGTTCTCAGAGACTGAGATAGTTCAGTGGTATGAAAACTTCAAGAAGCAGTGTCCAACAGGCCGCATCACAAAGCAAGAGTTTCAAAACATCTACAGCAAGTTCTTCCCTGAAAGTGATGCCAATACTTACGCCCAACATGTCTTCCGCTCTTTTGACGCTAATGATGATGGCACACTGGACTTCAAGGAGTACATTATTGCTCTCCACATGACGTCAACAGGGAAGACCACGAGCAAGTTGGAATGGGCATTCTCACTGTATGATGTTGACAAGAATGGATACATTACCAAGTCAGAGGTCGCAGAAATCTGCTCGGTGAGTTTGGAAAAAGTAATAATGGTGTGAGTTTGAGCACAGTTGAGTGTTTTGAGTTATGGTATGGTTTTACAACAATCTGTGCTATATAACTTTTCACCCATCTCCTATATGTATAGTACTTCACTTCATGCCTATTTCATCAATAAGCATGTTGCAGGTTCACTCTGTACAGGTCTCCAGGTCATTTCAGGGCCATAACAAGGACACACAAGATAAATAATTATGCACACGCATGTCTAAGAGCACTTAACCTACATGTATAATTGGGTCTTGCAAAATTGGTTTCCAGGGCATTGTGCCTCTTACATTTGGGGTTCTAATTTATATTTTGGGCTTTTCATTGGTATGTAGTACATGGCACATTTTAGCATGACCTCAACAAATGTTGACAAGTAGTTTTTCAGTCAAATCAGTGCAGACCACAAATTGTTCTGTAAGAATTATTGTTATTTGTTAATACAGATTTATTAAAAAAGGAAATTATTTTACAATAAAAAACTGTACAAGCATTGTTTTGTACACGTACTGTAAGCCAGAAGCTAATTTTCAGAGCTAATCACTCTAATTGTTCCATAATGGTGTAGCAGCGAGGCCTTTATGGCAGTGCTGAACTCCTGCAAAAGATCAGCATCCTTTCTTGCTTTCTTTTTAAAAAGATGCCAAGCCATGTAGTTATAGACTGCTAATAGTATTCACCTCACCCTACCTGCATAGGCTTCATATCATATCTCATATGTGACTTGGAAATAGGTTTAACATACTTTGTCCACATTCATTTTCTTTAGTCACTTTTTTCTTTCTGGGTAGTGGGGGAGCTGGTTCCTATCTCCAGCAGTGATTGTGTGAGAGGGGAGGGACATCTTGGACAGGTTGCAAGTCCATCAGAATCACACATAGAAATAAATTAAACAAACTCACAGAGACAATTTAGAGGTGCCAATGAACCGAACGTGTATGTTTTTGGTCAGGAAACAAGAAAACCAGAAACCAGACATTCTGGTTTCCTCTCACTGACCCAATAAAAAAAAAAGAAAACATGCATGCACAAAGAGAACATGCAAACTCCACACAAAAAGGCCAGGAGGTGACCCTGAGACCTTCTTGCTGTGAGGTGATAACTCCAACCACTGCACCACTGTGTAGACATTTAGGTTAAATGTTACCTAACAAGGATCATGCATCGGCTTCTCAGTCCAAATTTAAATACGGAAATTAGTTTAAAATGTCATCATTTCTGAAATCACAACTCCTTTCTAACTTATTTTCTAACTTTCTGTTTCATTTAGTTCTGATCACAAGCCTGTTGCTAAATTTGTTTGAGGTTGACAAGTCAAGCTTTATCCTTGTTAGGTAACATATTTTCAGGATTAGGCTTTCATTTACGCTGATAAACAGTTTAAGCTTAGGTCTGAGGCTGCAGAGAGCTTTAGAGTGAAACAAGGCAGACGGCTAAGGAAGAGCTTATAGGACCGAAACAATACAATTTTGGACATTTAAATGTTTGTTAGTATTACAAATAGTTTAAATATTTAGTTTTTCTGCTTGGGAGATAAATACATCTACTGTAAATACTGGATGATTTGGGACATTAAGTCAAAACCTCATACAGATATTCCAAAAGAACCTTTTAAGGGATTTAGGCGAAGTCTTGCAATTTATCTGGATTGTCTGAAAATATAATCTGTTTGGAATAAAATTATATTAGATGCCATTTTTTTTTAACTTATAATGGAAATTGTTTGTTTCTTTGTCTTAAAATAGTATTACACAGGGCTGTGATGGCTGACAACAAATTGGAACAGCATTTATGAGAGTTTCCAAAAAGTCTTGAAAGGTTCTCAGTTTTGTTGCCAGAGTCACAAGGCATTGCTCTCGTGTTGCTAGATTTCAGAACATGTTTTAAATGTTAATGAGACAAATATTCTCTTAAAATAGTTACAGAGTCCATCAGAACCCATCTCAAATCCTTCTTAAGTTAGTTTCTGTAATTCTAGAATGCTAGAGCTTTAATTTCCTGTTGATATTTATGCAAACTCCCAGCAAAGTTTGTGCCAAAATTTGCACATTTGGGACACAAAACTGCAAGAAAAACCTAAACTTTCACTTGGAATCACAGTGAACAACACATTTGCACAAACTCTCTGAACAATTTGGACAAGAACTTTGCCAGGAGTTTGTGCAAATTTATGGTTTAGTCTGATTCCAGGTAAACATTTACAGAAATTCATGTAATTTTGTATCTTCAACTGGACAATTGCAGGCCACTACCTTTAGAATCAAGCTAAATAATTATTCTTTTTGATTTGATGTTTAAGTTGTTATGTCTTAAAAAATTGTATTCACTTTTACAAAACATTTAGATACATTACAATATATCACAATATGATACTATACAAAATACTTTATTGTCTCCTTGGGAAAATCTGTTTTGGGCCATTCACACAAACATTACAGATGAAGTAAATGTATTTTCAAAACAATCTTACATAATACACATGATTCACTGGTTAAACTTTTCTCCCATGTGTCTAAAAATAACATTTTGTCAAAGATCTGTTGACTTGGGTAGTTTTCCAGTTACCCTAATTTAAACATGGAGTATTGCCTTCCCTACATAACTATTCTGTATATTAAAAGGATATTCAGTCCAGTTGCTGCAAAGTGCAACAATATAGACAACTATTATATTTTTCAGTTTTTCTGATAATATTATTAACAGGTAAATGGCAAAAAAATGTGAACTGAGTTCCCTAAAGGCAATCACCCAGAACTGATACCACTGACACATGCATGTCTTTTGTTCTAATTGGCAACAAACTGAGAAAGCTTTTATTTTAACCTTGTTGAAAAATCCTTCTTTTCCATGCAGCCACATTTATAGCAACCAGATTTTAATTTAAAAGATTACAGTGATATAATCAGAAGTGCCAAAAAAAGCTGATCTTTGGGACTACAGCAACATATTGCTGTTTTTGTCATGAGCTAGAGCATCAATTTATATACGTGAAAGAAAAGTCTAAATTTATCAAATTTAAACAAGCAGAGACTCCACTCACTCATGGGTATAGGTGTTTTTGCAAAATTTGCAAGATTTGCAAGATTTGTTTGGCAATAAACAAAAGAGGCAGAAAATTTCTGCAATTAACCAGAGAAAGTAGTTTACATTTAAATAAAATTGCTTAAATAAAAAGTAAAACCTAAAACAGAGTTACTTATTGCCAAAATATTTGTTTTTTTATTTTCTAACAGGCAATCTTCAAGCTGATTCCAAAAGATGAAGTAGGAGACCTACCTGAGGATGAAAACACACCTGAGAAGAGAGCAAATAAACTTTGGAAAGTCTTCCAGAAGGGCGACAATGGTGAGATGAAAAAGAGTTAATAAAAACTCTGTTGAATAAAGAGTTTACATTCACCTGGAGGCTTTTAAGTTTAAGTTGTTTGGCAATATGTCATCTTTACAACAGCGTACAAACCAAAAATGATAAAAAGTCCCCTTGTAGACGTGTCCTTTGTATCAGTTATGACATATCATTTTGTTTCACTAAACATAATTTTATTTATTTTTTCCATTCAGAACGCGTCGCTGAGGGAGAGTTCATCCAGGTGCTGTTGGAAAATGAAGAAGCTCTTCGTTTGATTCAGTACGAGCCTTCAAAATAACATTTCTCTCAGACTGATTCATCCCCCCTTCCCTGAGTTTCTGTCATTATGTTAAAATGGTGACACCTGACACTTTCCTGAACACAAAGTGTATTGATTAAACCCCAGAATAAATTATGAAACATAATCTCCTGCTTTTTCATAACATGTGTTACCTGTACATGTGTGCTGTCTGAGTTGTTTGTAGTGTGTAAAATAAAAAAAAGATGCACCCAGGTCACCTGTGATTGCAATCACCATAGCAACCAATTAAACAATATTAAGATTTGCAACAGATATCCACAGACTGCTGTCTGCCTGCTTTAAAACAGATGAAATGATCTCCTTATAATTGTTGAAACTTAAACACATTCAAACAAAATGTGGATGTTTTCCTTTTCTGCTAAAGCAATCACTTTTTTTGTACAGACTGCATTAAATGAAGCATATTCATTCATTTCTGAAACAGCCAGTATTTAGTTTAGGTGCTTTAAAAAGTGGTCATGAAGATGTTTTTCATGATATAGTGTCCTGTGCATTAGTTTAATTATTGTCATCCTTTTAAATTCCTGACCTATAAGCAATTTTCTAGTTTTATGCAGTCCTACATTAATGGGCTCAATTTTTCATGTTTGATGTTAAGTGATGAGGGTGAAAAAGTAAGGTTAGTCCTGGATTTTCCTTTGTTATAAAGTCTATAAATAAGAACAATAAAGTTCTAACAAAAACCAGAAATGTCAGCTGTTTTTTTTTTAATTTAATTTATTTTTAAGATAAATGGAAATGCATGATGTGTATGTCTCATTAATATTTATTTTAAAATAAATAACAAATCAAATTTTCTGGTTGAATTTGACTTATACATTGCAACGTGGGTTTATTTACTGACACTTCTGACTGTGATGCTGCTGTTTATATTAACAGGATATTCATGTTAAAATATATACAGACCAACCAATATTCTCACAAAATAAACCGTTCATAAGCTGATTGAATTAAGGGGAATTAATTAAAATTATATTCTGTGTACAATATTATATATTATTTTAATATCAAAACAAAAGGAAAACAGATAAAAAGTTTGGTAGTATATAAGTAACTGATCTGTTTATGATTAAAAATAACTTAGCCTGTCAGTCTTAATAATGTGCTTGTTGTGTAATTGTTATATTATCAGACCCCTTAATCCTCCTGATAAAAAAAGGTAGAGAAGTCCTTGTAACTTTGGGTCAATTTGACCCAAAGGCCACAGGAGGGTTAAATAGATTTGCAATTACTAACCTCACATAGTTCTGTTCAATGACCCGGTTCATCTCCGCCTCACTGCTTATATTAAGTCAATCCTTCTCTGTCTGTCTTATTCCCATGACTGGGGCAGATTACTGACATACAGTAATCTCCTGTCCAGCATCTAAAAACATCTGTCTAAAAATACAAACCTCTGGGGGTTTTTTTGTCTTGTTTTAATTTTTTTCTAGACATATTGTTCCAGTGATGCTAACAACAGATCAGGCTGGTTGGATGCTGTTTATGCTTTGAGTATTTGTTCAAAAAACTAAATATCTGACCAAAGCAAAGTTTCATTTGATGTTTGCATGAGACAAAAAAATTACATCATCATCACAGTTACAGAAAATGTTAGAATAATCGCAAGCAGCAAAAATGTTTTCTGTTTATTTATTACCTTATTGAAAGGGAGGGTTAGATCCATTCACACAAACAACACAAAAAATATATTTTAATATCTGTAACAATTATTTATATATATTTATTTTTCTTTGTAATATTTTTTTAAAACACCAACAAATTCCCTTGATCAGTTGTGTCTATAAAGTGAACTATTTTTTAATTTAATTGTATACTTCTGGAGTATATTCTTCTACATTCAGTCCTGAAATGCAAAAAATCCCTGAAGAAGTCAGTGTGTTTTTCTGTGCAGCTTTTTAAACCTTACTTTTGTTGTTTTTGTTGCACATGTTGAGTCTGAAAGAATAAGAGTTGATTGATGGATTTACGCTCATCAAGTGAGCTCAGATGTGAAAAACACCACATCAGAATGTTGTAACAAAACAAGATATGAGAACCAAACTTTATCGTTTTTTAATATTTAAGATTTTTTGTGCCATTAGTGGTCATAAAACTAAAGCCCCTTCCACAGAAGTCTTTAAAGCTGGTCTTGAGGCGCCTTCTTCCTGCATCAGTGACTGATGTGACATGACTGAGGTGAAATGAAGCTGATCCACTGACATGCCTCCAAGCTGGCAACAGAAAAGTCACAGATGAAGTTAAAGTGAGGGGTGGAGCCTGCAATACACCATTCTGTCCAGCGGTGCTGCTGTCTCTGATGGTTCTACAATGTTGGATTTATCGTTGCAGTACTTGGTTTGATTGATTCATAGGTTAATGACCAGAGGTAGCTCTGTGTGGAGCTCGTCTTTGCAACCAAAGAACTGCAGTTAACGTCTACAAACTTAAACAAAAGAAAAATTTCATTTAAAAAAATGCAGCTAATACATAGTTTTATAAGCGTAATTTTCAAGTCTTGTGGTGTTTGAATGTCACTTGTGTTGTTTATCATTAAGTCTTAGCAGATTGAGTCTTCTCGCTCCTCCTGCAGAGTGTAATCCATCTCATCCATCTCCCGTTCACAGTCTTCACATCCTTCTGTGCCACATCCTTCCACAACCACCACACCGTGAGAGTCCGCCATCCTTCCCGCTCCCATTCCAGCTCCTCCTGTTGCTCCCATTGTTCCACCAGCTCCTCCCATTCCCATCCCATTTCCTCCAGCTCCTGCCCCGGCTGACATCCCTCCCATTCCAGTCCCAGAGCTGCCAACACCAATTCCGCCTCCTCCTCCTCCAACCACCAACGCTCCCCCAGCGCCGCATGCCAGAGGTCCAACCGCTGGCCCCGCACCTCTGGGCCACATCGGATCTACAAGCACCCCTTGCTGGCCGAGTTGCATCAGTTGACTAACAGAGTAGACCCCACCTCCTCCGCCTTGAACAACCTCCTCATAGGAGGGGGCGATGGTGGCCGCTCGTGCCTCCTCCAGCCTCAGCCTGGCCCTGTGCTTCATCTCAATGATGGTCTTGGTGTAGGAGTTGAGTGTCGCCACAGCAGCTGCCATGCAGCAACTGAAGGAAAGCCAGGCTAAGCTAGGCGGCCGAGAGAGACAAGAGGACAAACCTGAGCTTTGTTTTCAGGCAACTTTGCAAAATAATTTCTGTAGCAAGGCGCAATAGTAATTATGCAAATAAAATGGTGAGTGGACGCTTGTACATGACAGGTATAACCAACGTTTAACATTTGAGTCTTCATATTTATTTTTGAGCAACAAAAACTAACTTACGCAAACGACCATCCGTAGTCCCAAGACTGTGGCCTCCAGTCTTTTGGCCCAATGCTAACAGTCATCTGAAACACTGTGGAGTACATCATATGAGCTACCATCCCCATCATACCTGACAGAGGCAAAAACAGACAGTTTAAATTAAAAAAATGTAAGAATAAAAATTGTTCTGTAATTTTGGAGACAGTTCTTGTAAGAAAATAGAGGACAAAATAAGATCCTTTGCTGATTTGATGCCAAAGGACCATATGAAAACATCCACTTCTAAACATAAAGCATTCAGTGTAGATGAATTTGACAATAAAATAAAAATATAAAAATTCATGTTCAATATTGGGTCTGGGGTGAGAAAAAAAATGTAAAATTGAGAAACAGAGCATTATGTATCCTGAAGCATTTTGTCTGTTAAATGTTCTCTACATGACATATTCATTCCTAAATGTGATTTACAATTTACTGGATGGATAAAGGTTATCCCTGCTTTATGTCTGGGTGATTAGGGCAAAACTTTAAATACCTAAATATACATTTAGGTGACTTAAATATATTATAGTCAGCCAGTCTACCAATTTCTGGCAAGTTTAAGTTAATCTAGGAGTCAGTGAATCTTTACACACCTACATTAGTTGTTCCTAACAGACTTGCTTTGCTTTCAGGGAGTCATAAATAAATAAATAAATAAATAAATAAATAAATAAATAAATAAAACACAATATTTTTTTTTTCTGCAGAACCATCTTCCTTCAGTGTTCCTTTCAGCTTAAATCTCTTCACTTCCACTGTCCTAGTTGGTCTGATCTTACTGCTTGGATGGATGAAGAATCATATGTTGTGAGGTGTCTCTCTTCATTTATTGCATATTTCCTCATGTGTATTTGTGAAGGATGAGAACATAGGACTAAAATATATGGCACCCTAAAAATGGAATAAGATGAAGGCAGTTGCAGTGACTTTTTTTGGACAGAAACTCTTTGGTTTTGATTTTGGCATAAATAGTTTTGACAAACCTTTTACATGCTCAAAGAGGAAGCATTAGACTAAAAAAAAGGACTACTGTAAAACAAAAAGTTTAAAGGTGATACTTTGCAGAAAGCATGGCTTATCCTCACCTGAAAGAATTGTACACATGGCAGCGTAGGCATTGATTTTTAAGGAACTCATCTCCTTATTTGCACAGAGGCACATCCCTTCCACACACATGAGCAGGAAACCCATCGCCAGCAGACCGATGTACATGAACTCACTGATGACAGAAAACCACAACACACCTGGAGGCGTGAATCAGGAAAAAATCATCATTTTTAAAAAGCTTGGTTGTGACATTGAGTTCATGTGTGGTTTAATTGACTTATTTTGTTCTCCTGAAGTGAATCGTGGGTTTTGCACCAACCTTGTGTCTCTCCTGGTGTCAGTTCAATAAAGCTGCGACATTTTTCCTCCTGATCATCACCTGAGAACAAAAACATCATTTATTTTTATTAACATTTATTTGAATAGGCAAATCCGTTTGAGATCACAGATCTCTGTTTCAAGGAAAGAGAAATGAGAATTGAATGTAACGTGTTAGAATTGGTTTTAAAAGGTAATAAAAATGTTAAATACCAACATTATTGCAAAAAAATAAAGCTAAAATAAATCAAATAACATGAAAACTTAATTATTCATTTTGTGAACTAGATCAATTTGTTGAGAATAAAGTTCAAAATTTTTTTTTTTTACCTTTTAACATTGTTGTCATATGTGTTTTGTACGTAACTTCTACAAATTAAGCAAAAAAACTGCATTATGGAAATGATTTTCTGAATCAGTGCTTAAAAGAAATCAGTGACATGAAATAAGTTTAACTCTTAAAAGTGAAAACTAGTAACTTGTTCTCCTCAGTAGTTTATTCATTTTATGAAATCACATCTCATTTTATCAACAATTTATTTATAATTAATTTATATTTAATTTGTGAATTTTGTGTATTGTTTTTAAATCATGATAAGGTATGCCTGAAAATTTGATCACTTTTAAGTGTTTTTAGATAAAGTAATTAAATTTAGCATTCAGAGCATTTCAGGGAGGTTTTTATTTTTTTTTTTCTTTAGACGTTCTGCTCCTTTTGTCACCAACCTTCATTGTGTTTTTCACAGGACAGCCAGAATCCGGTGTGGAAGTATCTCAGCATGTATTTGTCTTCGCCCGTTTCCCAAAGATAATGGACGGCGTTGGCCAGCTGCCTCTTCCTGATCAGATCCAGTTCCTCTTTCTGCTGCAGAGAGAGCGTCACGTTGGGGACCGGGTTCCTGGGGTCCGGGGTGGGAGCCTCTGGATGGGACGGAGAGAGGACCAAACAGACAAATATAAAAGTGGTAAAGAAAAGAATAAAAAGAGCTTTAATGGGACAAAACTGGTGCAAGTTTTTCAGACATTTCACGTTTTGCAACATAACTTTAAAGAAAGAAAAAGTGCAGGAAAATAGGAAAGATGAAACTATAAACACAAAGCCTGAACTGTGTCTCCTCCATAGTGTGTGACACAGTCTGCCTCTAAAACACAGTTCTTTAAGTCAGCTGTGATGTTTTTATTACATGAAAACAAATAGGCTTAACACTGAACAGACAGAAGGTTAAAGAACCCAGAAAAACTGCAGCTGGAGGCAGCTGAGATTAGAACAAAGCTGGGATTATGTAAATCTTTTATAAAAAATGTTTAAAAATGAAAGCTTTAAGCAGCCATGGTTGAGATCACACACCTTCATGAAAGCCGTTGAAGGTGTTTGTGACATGTAGAGGTGTTTATTCATTGTTTTGCATTAGAAAACCAATATTATGCTGCTGTGTGTACATAACTGCTGTGCAAAATAATAGGCTAGTGACTTGTTATAACATTTGAATTAAGTCACATTCCAACTGAGACTCAAATATATACAATATTTGGAGCAAATTGGGCAGTAAATCAAGACATTTAAAGCTGATATGTTGATTTAAAAACACTGTGTTGGCAGTATTTCTCATTCTCACCTGTTGTATATGGCTGGCTGTTGTTTTTCCCACAGTTTTTCATCTTAACCGGTGACAAGCAGACTGGCTTCACCACTTTATGCGTCCCTTCGCACCAGTAGGAGGTGCAGAAAGCCGAGACTGACAAAGTGAGGGCCAAAGAGGTGAGACCCAGAGACAGCAGGGTGCGGTTTCGTCTGGACATTTTCTCCAGCATCATTGCTCTTCGGGTCGGCAGAAGCCAGAGAAGAAATCTGACACTTGGTGGGATTGTTGAATGTTACTTTGGCTTTACACTGAGGGTGATCTTGGTCATAATGAGAGTCAGAGGAATCAGGGGTTGTTCATGATAAGAACAAGAGAAATCTTAAATCAGTCAGGCAAGATGTTGAGCCATCTCCTGGGAAGCTGAGATTGAGTCATAGACTACGATAGGACAGAAAAGAAAAAGCACCAGGAGGAGATTAGAGATGTTTGAGAAGTGGAACAAAGATCAGAGGGGAGGATGAGAAGTGGTGGAGAGATGGAAGGAGGAGAGGGTTTGAAGAAGGAGAATATTTGATGAGCGGAGGTCAGGGGACAGTGGGGTAAAGACCGATGAAGTGCTGGGATTTAATCAAGAGCAGGCAGATGTGCTGGCTGAATGTTGCAGCTGTTGTAGTCTCATCTAAGGACACGACAGTGTCGGCTGTTGGCTTCCAGCTGTGATATCAGTCACAGAAAATTAGGATTTACAACACAAACAAAGCAGGTTATCAGATTTACATTTAGGAGCTTTGTTTCTTTGGGATTGGAAATCAGCAACAACTCGTTTAACCCATGTTTCACATGGCCAATTCATATCCATCTCTGATTTTCTTGACATTTGCTTCTTCCCACTCTTATCTTGTGGATTTTGCAACTAATCAGTTCCCCCCTCACAGCAGATCCCACTCCTCAACCTGTCCCCTCGCTTCACTGGGAGGGATTGAGCTCGCAAAGGAGTGATTAGTCCAGGATCTCAGGCCTGCCTCTGGGCCTGGTAAATCTGTTTTAATCTCGGGTAAGGTGGAAGAGATTAATGCCCAATGACGCTCATGCAGTCTTCAGACGACCACCTGTTAAGAGAAATTAAAACAACAACAAAAGAATAAGACAAACAAATGAGTAGAATCCTCAAGAAATTCGCTTCTACGTTCTAGTAATCTTAAGACCTAAAACTAAGGACAAGTGGGTTTATTTTTTAGTTCTTGAAGGCATTTTTCCTCGTATCAACAAATAATAAACAAAGAAGAGCAAAACCTTCAGAAATGTAAACACTTTTTAGCTCACTGGCACCTTAGAGCTGTTTGAGCCACCAGGTGAAGAAAAAATAGGGGTTAAAGAAACGTGTTTTAATGATGCTACAAACGATAGGATACTTAAGGATATTTCTGAATATTGTAGCTGGAAGTTGCATCTTGTGGATGTACTCTGAACACTTATTTTACCTCTGGTGTTGTGTTGACTTTTGTTTCCTTGTTTAAATCTACTCCTATAAAAACAGCTCAACACAACAACTGCTGCATGTAGAAAACCTGGAAATGCCAGCTTATGGACCAATGTTTACAAAACTTAAGAAACACTTTTCCCTGTCCTCTGTTATAATTTAGACACCTGACACTAGCCAGACATCATCCTGTTGTGAGTCTGTTGTTGACCCATTGAGCCGTTGTCCCTCCCACCCATCTGTCCAAGAAGGGACGTTTGGACAGTGATACATGTGGCTCACAGGTGGAGCCGGAGGACAAAAGTTGCTTCTTTTGCTGGTCAAAACAAAGTGATGATTCAACACAGGAGAGAGAACTTCATGGGTCAAACCATGTATGTAAGAGGGTCATCCACATGGGAACAGTTTTTAAGTTTTCGTTTTAGCATTGCGTCCACACAAAGAATTTTAGAAACCCCAAAGCAATGTTTTCTGAAAACATGTTCCAGAGGGAAAAAAATCTAGAAATGCCACCCTTTAGTTCCCATGTAGACAACCAAAACACAACTGTTTGATGACATCATTGCTCTTCTTCCTCTTGCTTACATTTCACACAAAGTGTGTAAGCTTTATGCAGATGCTCGACACGTTGTGTCTTGTTTTTGTGGTATTTAGAGCACCGCATACAGGACTAGTTACTACAGCATTTTGGGTTATTTTGGGGGGATCAAACAACAAATAAAATAAAATGAAACTTTTTTATAGGCAGACTGACAAAGATAATAGCATTTATTTAGAAATTTAGAATCAGACTTAGTTTAGACCAATTTAGACCCTGTTGAATTTTATGATGATGCTGAATTTATCTCAAAATGTGGTTTATTATTAAGACAGCTCTTAAATGTTGCAGAGAAAGAGATGCAGCTGCTACACCAACACTCCAACTGAGGAGAGGCTGAAATGTTATGCCTGTTTCCAGAGAGCAGAGGGTAAATGTCTTTGACTTACACAACCCTTTAGCATTATTGCTTTCCCACAATCTTATTAAATTATTATTTATTTAAGAGATTAAATGACCCAAGCACATTTAAACCCGAACTCAGTCCACTTTACTTACGTTCTCAGGGTCTAAACATTCATGTTTTGTGATTTGAGAGGGTAATTTTGTTTTGTACCAAAAGAAAAAATATACTCAGCACTTAAATATGCCCTAACATTTACAGAAAATAAAACATAACACTCTGCATGGTTGCTCTGTCTGTGTGAGATATCCACCTCATCAGGATGAGCTGAAATCTTTTCCCTCATGGGTGGGATTAGAAAATCCAGCTGCAGCTGGAAGCGCTCAACTTTTCATCAAATGACACTTGGACAGCAAAATGAGACCTAAAACCAAAAAATAACATGAATAGATAAAAATACTCACCAAGGCAGGGACTCTGGGAGTGGTTCACTATATTTTTCCTTCAACTTTCCTCAATCATGCATCTGGTTTTCCTTACTTTTCCTCTCAATTCTCTCATCACTCCTTCCTCTGAGTTGGGTGAGTTTCCATCAGAAACTCACCCAGATTTCTCTCTAATCCTCCCAAGTCCATCTGTTACTTTCCCACCCCTTCATACATCGTCCATCTCTCCATCTCTCCTTACAGTGTTTTTTTTGTGTGTGTGTGTTTTTCTCTCTTGTTGACTTCATCTCTCCTCCTCTCTCATGCAACCTTCCTGACCTATAATCATTAATTGGACTCTATGGTATAGAACAGCTTGGAGCTAGATGGGTGGGATGGTGTTGTAATCTGATGGTACGTGTGGCTTTCTTGAACTCTGACCATAACAAACACAGTCCAACTCAGCTGCACAGCTGTAGTCAGACGTTTGCACACACTTGTCAGGGATATAATTGTCATGTCACTGTTCTTTTACTGAAGGAGAGTCACTATACAACAAAATGATAAAATAAGCTACAATTTATTCTTTGTTTTCTAATATTACAGTCAGCACACCTTATCAATGTATCTCAGTATTTTTATAATGACAGGATGCAGTTAAAATATTTGCATCTATGCAGAATCAGTTTTTTTTTATCCATTTTCTGCTGCTTATCCAAGGTCAGGTCCAGGAGGGAAACCCAGACATCCCTCTCTCCAGCGACACTTTCCAGCTTCTCCTGGGGGAGCCCAATGTGTTCCCAGTTCCAGAAAGGATACATAATCTCTTCCATTGAGTTCTGGGTCGCTGAACCACCTCAGCTGACTATTTTCAATGTGAAGGAGCAGCAGCTTAATTCCTTGCTCCCATCGGATAGCAGAGCACCTTATCTCTAAGGCTGAGCCCAGCCACCCTACGAAGGAAGCTCTTTTTCATCATGATCATAGGTGAGGGTTAAATCTAGAGCTTTGCCTTTTAGCTCAGCTCCTTTGTCTCCACAACAGACTGAAGCAGTGCACTCATTACTGCAGATTAATCGATCCATCGCCCACTTCATCCTACTATAACTCGTAAACAAGACTCAGATAAAGCTGAACTCCTTCACTTGAGACTCACTCTCTACCTGGAGGGAGCAATGCACCTTTATCCGGTTGAGAACCATGGCCTCAGACTTAGAGGAACCACCCCTCATCGTAGTCACTTCACACTTGGTTGTAAACCACAGTGCACTCTGAGAACATTGGGGATTTTTTGCATCAATGTTGGACTCAAACTGAAGCCAGAAAACCAAACAAAACTGGACTAAAAATTGAAGAATCAAACTTTTCCAGTTTGTTTTGAACCTGAAAACTTTTTTAGATGTTTGGATCTGCATACCTTCAACGCCACGTGTGTTTTCAGTGGAACTTAAGAGTTTATGATGCTATCCTTTTTTATTTATTTTTTGGTAAGACATGTTCAACATCTTGATGACATTGTAATCTCTTGATGTTACCATTAAAGGTTGTTTTGACCCACTCTGTAGGTGAGTGACATGCTTTGTTACAGTCACGATTTTCAAGCAAAATTACTGTAGCTCTACATTTTTTATACACTCATCTTTGCATTCTACTTTTTTGCTTTTTACAGCTCCCATCATATCATTATTTTTTTCTGTCTATAGTATAGATTTCTGCAGATGCTTACTCTTTCATCTCTTAGCAGTTTGTGTGAATGTTGGTGTCTGTGGAAACAATACTTGAACAGAAGGCAAGAATTTGATCATTTTAAAGATTTCAAAGTCAAAACTATAAAGAATGTTTAAAAATTGCATTTTTTGTCACTGCAGAAGATGACAACATCCATAGCTATCAATTTGTAACTCATTTTGATTTAGTGTAAGCTTGGTTTAATCAGTTAAATGGTTTGTAATCAACAGGAAAATATTCATTTAAAAATGCTTTCAAAAGAAGCTTTGGGTTTGGATTATTATGATCTGACTTGAGCAAAAAGGTACCACAAGGACTGAACTGACCATCGTATCCTAATGTGACACAAGCTGACAAACTGTCAAACTCCCAATCCGCTCTTCCTGTTTTTAGACACTAAGCTCCTCTCTCCATGAATGGAACAACTCAGATCCGGCTCAGCTGTGAATCCAACAATTACTCCTCCACACAACCAATTCTCTAATGGCCTCTGCTTACAGTACCTTTCACTTCAAATTAATCAGGAAATAAAGAATGGAAAACTCATCAGCATGAATAAAAAATTTTGTTTGTGTCATTTTTCACAAACATCTAAATTAAGTAGCTATAAATGTGGCATATTTACCATTTCACACACACAAAACACTTCAATTGAAGACAAATATTAGTAGTTTTTGAAGTTTCATTGCAGGATCAACATCAGGATCATCATCACTTTAACTTGGATGAGTACCTTAAGAATACTTTAAGGCAATGGTGTCCAATCCTGGTCCTGGAGGGCCACTATCCTGCATGTTTTAGATGTTTCCCTGCTCTTCAGCAGGTCTTCAAGCTCTGCAGAAGCCTGTTAATCCACTCAGTCACTCAAACCAGGTGTGTCAAATTAGGGAAACACCTAAAACATGCAGGATAGTGGCCCTCCAGGACCAGGATTGGACACACCTGCGAACTAGCGCTGATGCTTACATTTCTGCTCATATTTATCTATGGATGTTTTTTAGGGTTTCCAGATAAATTAGATATTACTGCTCTCAAACTGTATCACGGAGCACAACAGATGTTACATAGGAAAGCAAAATAACATTAGCAACAATAAGAAAAATATATTTTTGAGGATGGACCTCCATATACAAAAATATAAATAATATTAAAGCAAAAAAAAAAAGAAAATTAATACTAAAAGTCGTATATTCTCTGTGAAATTGACCATTTAAAATTCATACAGTATTTGCTGATTTACAAAACTTTAAATATAAAAACAACAGAACTTAGCTGGCTGCAAATGTTGACTTTATGTGTATTTATGGCCCTCTTGTGGCAGCAGGAAGCAGGTTACTTTGCACTGACAAAATAAAGCTCAGCTTGAAAAAGGAAAAAAAAACAGCATTTATTTGCAAGAACATTAAGTTTCAGACAACATTTGAATTTTTGTGAAATATAAATTTTGTCAATATGAAACAAAAACATCACACAAGGTGAGAAGTCCCTTTATGAATCATTTTATTTCTCAGATGTAGTTTATACTGTCACAATTTACAACACAGCTTTAAATTTAAATACACAGCAAAATAAATTAATTTAATACAAAAACTAAATCAGAAAAATAATAATAAATAGAGGGGCTACCTGTCATTCATGTACTCACTGCATCATATCGGAGCTCAACTCTCTGATCCTGAATGCTTGAACAGAAGAGAAATTGACTTTTTGAAGGTTTCTCACTTCTTGTGAAAAGTTTTATCAGAACAGACAAAACTTTTAAATGAGAAGCAGAACCTTTTTTTGAAACCATGATGGGAAGTACAGATGCCTTCTATTAAACATTTAGGATCATTATGACCTTGATGACAAAATCCATACAAACATTATTACTTTCAGTCCATTTTTCTACCAACATTTACATTAAACAGAACAGAGACAGCCTCACTGAACAGTTCAAAATGTCAGTCTGCTTTAAATGTGGCTTTTATTCATCACTCTGTTAAGGTTCAAGTTCTCATCTGAAATGAAAAGCCAGCTTTATGAGATTGTTTATATAAAGTAAAGTCAATTTTATTTGCCTTTCCTGCAGCTGTCTGCTGAAATATGTAACGTTTTTACTCACACACAAAAATCCTGAAGGTAAAACACACATTTATACATGTATGATTACAGGAGGTGCCTCAGACTGCATGCACAGAACAAAAAGGTTTCAAATTTGATTTTTAATTTAGCCGACAGAGCAGCTAAATGTTTCTTTTGTAATGCTGGGACATACAGAGAAGTCATGGTCAACTGCACAATGAATAAAACCACAAATCTGATGAGAAAACATTAAAAGTGAAGCCAATCCACATCACATGATCAATATCCTGAAGCTAACCCGCCTGGTATTCCCACCGTTGTTTAAATTCACCTGAAATGATCTTGTTGGAGGCCACTGCTGCATCAATAATTTATCAAGCAATAATTAAATCAATAAATAGATCAATAAATAGTTCATCTTGATTGTAACACTCTGATATACACTATACTTCAAGGTTTATCAGTATTACTTCCACTATTTACATCAGCACAATAAATACTGCACACACACACATACACACTCAGTGTGCACACACACACTTCACACATACAGGCTGCTTTCTACAAACACATGCACACAAACACAGAAAATTATTTCTGCTAATGTTTCCCAACAAAGAACCATAAAACAGTCAAATACACAATAATTCTTCAGCGTTTCCACAAAGACACTCACTCTCAGGTTCTCTGTTTCTCAGACTTGTGCATTTTAAAAACATCCAGTTTATTTAATTATTCCATGTGAATTTCTGTTATCCTGACATGTTTTATTAAAATGACTGTAAGAAGATTTCAAGAATGAGAAGAGTTTAATAATGGATCATTTTGGGATTATCTTACACCACTCAGCAGCCCCTGATTTCTGTCCATCATGTCAAATTTAAAATCATTTTAACACCTAAAGTTTGGTCCCAACCAAAGATCGTTTGGTCACACACTGATCAGTTCACACTGCTCTTTAGTCATCATCACCTAAATGATCTGCGTCCTCCTACAGTAAACACCTCTTAGCTTAGGGACACGGAAAAAAACATCAGCATGCTGGTGATTCACCTGTTAATGTTTGAAATACGAATAAAACATCCTCAAAATGTGTTCACAATAGATAGGAGCCAAATCTTTCTAAGTTAGCCAAGACTGTATTTTTCTGCCTGACCAAATTTTATCCACGCAATGCTAAGAAACATTTCTATATCGAAACAAACATAAATTCTTATTACGAGTTATCACATTTAGCCTCTTTTGTGCATTGAAAGACAAATTAGTTTGTCAGGTTCCAACAAAGGGAAACAGTCCATGTTTTTACATTATGTGTTTTTTAAATATGATAATTAATGTGAAAATGAGGACCTTTCCTCAGGCTCAACAGGCTGATTCTTAGGACATGTTGAACAGAAATCAGGGGCTGTCTAAGACAAACCTGTAATCTTATAGTTGTTTTGAAAGGAGATATAGGATAATTTTTTATATACGGTTTTATAGGAGGCTACAACATGCAGAGCTAATCTCTATTGCCAGTTGGTGATTCAAAATAAAACTTCAATTTGAATAAAAAAACTAATTAAACTCTAAATGATCAGTCCAGAAATGGATTGTAGCTTTTGTTGATCGTCTCATCCAGACCAACTCTGGTTGGTGAAGAGGATCTTCTGAATGGATTCACTTCTGCTGGGTTTATTTCTCCAAAGAAACTGGACAGAGCATCTCCTGCTCCCAAAGTATTCCCCACATCGTATCCCCACTGCATCACTCCCAGTTCACCATGTGGATTCCCTCTGAAAGACACAGGTGGTGCCACCACAGTTTCTGGAGCTGCTTGAAGCATATCAGCAGCAGAATGAGGGACTCCCAGAACTTGTGATGCTTCCTTAAGCTGTGGAGTTTCACCTGAAGGACTGGGCGCTCCATAAGTGTGAGAAACTGCACCGTGAGTGGGTGTTAGGCTGGAACTGAAGGGATTGTGGTATTGGGTTAAAGTTTCAGCAAATGCCCCTGATCTGTACAAAGGACCAGATGCCATGCCTTTGGCTTTGAAAGTGCCTGGGAAATGAGTCAGAGTGATAAGAGGATGCAGGGATGAGGGGAAGGAGTGAGGGAGGGAGGGATATACAGTTCGAAGCATTCCAGCAAAGAGAAAATGCACCAAAGCAGAGCAGAGAGAGGAGAACATTTCTGCAGGTTAATATGCACTAATTTCTACAGAGTAACTTTACAGTGTGTCACTAATGCTCATACACACACACATATAACACCTATACATGACAGCTAGACCACAAAGGAAGGATGAGTCGGCAAAACATGATCACAAAAGCTTTTCCACAGAAACCCATTGATAACTGTGAATCACACTGTCTCGGCTCCCCTCTCTGCCGTTCTCTGGACGGAAGTCTTCAGTAGTTGTTTGCTTTTGAAACATCACCACAGAAACACGAATGCTTTGCATCTCAGTTACTGAGGTTAATCATGCATCCTCATAAAATCAAGTGATCCACAAATATTTCCACATAAAGTCTGTGTTAAAAAGGTGGTTTGTCACCAAGACGGAACCTCTTTGTTTGTCCTTACCGATGGCTTGTGTTTGAGCAGCGAATGGGTTGATGAGAGGATGTTGTCTAGGTTTTGGGTTATCGGCAAACAGATCGTCCAAGTCAACCAGCGATGCCCCCGCTGAGCCCAAGAATGAAGCAGTCTTTCTACACATCTCCTCTTCCTTTGCTGTTTGCTTTCCTGCAATAAAATAAAGGTCCAATGCTACTCTAAAAGGTGTTTTCTTTTGGGAAAAGTTCAGGGAAGAAGAGAGAGCAAAGTGGAAGAAAAGGTTAATTGATTAGGGTTGTTAGATGACTGCTGGCTAAGATGGGGGTGAAATGGAGGTAATAGTGGAAAATGAAATACATGCAGATGAATATTATACAGATATAAAGCATATAACAACAAGAAAATGCATGCAAGCATGAGAAAGCCAAACATTTTAGTCTTTGTGTCACCATTATTAGCAAAGCACTAGGCCAGCAGGCATAGACTTCTGTTTAAAAAAAACATGCATTCATTTTAGTAGACTGTTCAGAATCAGGATTATTTAATCAAAGCAAGACATTTAATGACTTTGAGCAAAGCAAACAATGAGGGTATGCTAATAATAATTGACTGATGGTTCAGAAATATACACATATTCATGAATCAGTCACAGTTTACCTGCACCACTGCCACCTGTATTGCTTGGAGCACCCCAGGGATCATTGGATTTAGATGCTCCATCTCCAAATGGGTCACTAGATGGGGAGAAGTCTGAGGGAGGAGCAGGTGTTCCCCATGCATCATCTGTAGATGCTGGAGGTGAAGCTAAGCACAAACAAACAAATAAATAAATAAGGTGTAAATATTAAAATGTTCTACTGGAATTTTGTGAGAGAATAATCTGATGATAAAATTGCATCTCCAGCATATCATGTGACGTTCTGTCACCGGGGTGACGATAATTTTATTGTCTTTAGCTTTTTAATTATCTGTTGCTTTCTGTTTTTCTGTTGCAAAAACTACATTCAAGAGAATAACAAAAAACAAAACATCTTAAAACTTTCATGCTGATACAAGAATAAAACAAGTTATTTTAGGAAGACATTCAGATTTAGCCTGTCTGCTTTGATCCTTTTCACTTAATTGAAGAAAATAAATTTGTGCACAGCAGCTCCATTAGGATCTTGAGGGCAATCACCTAGGCTAATATAAGTTCAGAGAGGGGCATTAGAAGATGTAAATTATGAATGAAGGTAAATATCACTTAGTGCACATTTGCTGTGTAATACTAAAGCTGATTAACAAAGGCAAAGAAAAGAGAGGAGAAATCGTTCAACTCCAAAGTTTTACAGCGAGTTTTAAGATTGAGTTGGAAATACAGTGTGTGTGTGTGTGGAGAGAGAGAAGTGAGTTTATAAATCCTGACTGTAATAAATGACTGACTTCACCGATCGCTGATTAAGATATTTAATCAAATATTGGCTCTTCAAAGAGTCATGAGTATGACAGAGAGAAGGACTGTAAAAAGCACTTTGTAAACATGGCTTACACTCTGAGTGGTCAATAATTCTAAGAGCTATAAAAATGCTTTTTGTTCATTATACAAACAAAATTCACTCAAAGTGAATCTGAGGAGCAAAGCAACTTTAAACAACTTTAAACACACACACTTATGTCCCTAAAAGGAGGCAGCTATGATATACTAACAACTCAAAGAAGGAGGCTGCTTGCAGAAGGTCATCTTCTCAGGGTGTATGCCACCTATTGTTGGTATAGACTCTGACTACGAATAGAATAAAGCTTTTATAGAGAAAAGATGACTGGACATCCTTTTTTTAATTTTCAAATAATAGAAATCCTAGTGCAATTGGGGTTATGATTGTCAATATATAACCACAAGTTATCACACCATCAAAGTAAGAATGACACCTTAGCCTTCCTTGATGCCTAAAAAAGGCCATGAGGTTTGATGGAAAGCTCTCAAAACAGGCTTAGCTTCAAGTGAAACTGAAGTTTAGAATATTTTAAAATGCAAATGTATCCCCAGGTTTCAAGAAAGAACATCAGTACTCAATAATTCATTCATTTGTTTCTTACCTGAAGCTCCCCATGGGTCATTGTCTGGTTTGGATGAATCTCCAAATGGGTCAGAATTATCAGCTGGTGAAGAGGCACTTGTTCCATCCCCCCAGGGATCTCTATCCTTTGTTTCTGTTGGAGCATGTGGTGCCCCCCAAGCATCAGACCCTGTGGTAGGTGGAGGGCTAGTTGGAGCTCCCCATGTATCTGCATTTTCTTGGGGTGAGCCCACTGGAGGGGCACTAAAGGGATCTGAGGCAGGATCTTCTGGTGGACTGGATGGCACTGTGAATGGATCTTTTTTTGAAGGTGATGATGGCACAGCAAAGGGGTCATCCTCTGTAGATGTGGGTGACATAGTAAAAGGATCCTCTTTAGGAGGTGTTGTAGGTGCAGCAAAAGGGTCATCTTGAACAGGCCTGGTTGGAGATGGAAAAGTATCTTTAGGAGGTGTTGTGGGAGAAGTGAAGGATTCGACCTTAGATAATGTTGGTTCTGATTCTTCTTTAGGGACTGTTGATGCTGGAGCAGTGAAAGGATCATCTGGTGACGTGATAAAAGGGTCATTTTTAGGAGCACTGAAAGGATCATCCTTTGAAGTGTTAAATGGATCATCTTTTGGAGAATTAAATGGATCGTCCTTTGTAGGACCAAATGGATCGTCCTTTGGAGTTTCAAACGGATCGTCATTTGGAGCACTAAATGGATCGCCTTTTGGAGTACTAAATGGATCGACCTTTGGAGCATTAAATGGATCGTCCTTGGGTGCATTAAATGGATCATCTTTGGGAGAATTAAATGGATCCTCCTTTGGAGTAACAAACGGATCATCTTTAGGTGTATTAAACGGATCATCTTTTGAAGCAATAAATGGGTCACCATTAGCAGAACTGAAGGGATCTGGTTTAACTTTTGGGGCAGCAAATGGATCCTCCTTGTCTTTGGGTGCACTGAAAGAGTCTGATGTATCTTTTGTTGTGTCGAAAGGGTCGTTTGAAGCAGTAAAAGGATCAGGTTTGTCTTCTGGTACTGCAAATGGATCTTCATCAGTTTTTGCTGGTGCAAATGGATCTTCATCAGTTTTTGCTGGTGCAAATGGATCTTCAGTTTTGGCTGGAGCCCCCCAAGGATCACTGCTAGGCTTTTTAGTGGCTTCCCATGGGTCTGGTTTCACTTCCTCCTCTTCCTTCTCCTCCTCCTCTGCTTTTTCTCCTCCCCAAGCATCCTTTTTCAAGTTATTGCCTTTGCCTGCATCCTCCCATTTTAGCTCGTCGTCGCTCATCTTGGCCTGAAATTGTAAAATTGAGAACTGGTAAACACACACACAATGGTGTAGGCTCGGAAAGTAATATAATTAGATATAGCATATAGTCAGTTGGGTAATGAACCAGTTTAGTATGTGGCCTACATGATATATTGTTGTACCGCAAGTCCCGCAAGTCCATAACATATACATTAGTTTGGGTTGTCTTAAAAACAAACAAAAAACTACTATTTAATTCTTTTTTACATTTGCAAGATTTCAGCTGCAACATCTTGTCGTATTGCAGAAGTGAACAGGATAATTCTACTGTGGCTTTGATGTGCTCATGTCCACTCACTATAGCTGTGCATTCTACTTGCAGTACTCTCACCCTTCTCTCTGTTTCTTTCTTCTCAGCTTCCTGTCGAAGTCGCTCCTCTTTGCGGGCAGCAAAAGAAGCAGTCAAGTCAGCCACAGAGGGGATGTTGTCCAAACACGGAAGCCCTGTGGCTCCGGGAACATAGACTGGCTTGTAGCTGGGATCCTTGACATTGTCTGCAGATGAAGCTGGTCAGAAGAGAGGAACAAAATAACCATAATTCAAAAAATTATCTTAAAAGCAAAGATAACTGAAAAAACAACTATTGAAACAACACATAATAAGCAGAAAGAGCTTAGTTCAGAATGCCTCACCAGCAGAACCTTTGGAGGTCTTTTCTCTCGTCTTCACAGCAAACTCTCTTTCTGCCTTCAGCTTCTCATCATCCTCCATAAGAACAAGAACAACTTTGGCCTTCTCCCTTACATTCACACCCTAGGACAAATTTAGCAATGTTACAATTTAATATGGCACAGACAATTGAAAAAAAAAAACAAAACAACTTTTTTCTGAAAAACAAACTTACATCAACCAAAATATCTAACTGGTACAGAAACTGTCAAATAATACTTTAATCAATTGTAGGAAATAAAATGTATACTGCGTTTAATAGAGGTTTTATTCAAGTTCAACCAGTGTAGTGAAACGGTTTGTTATTCTAAAATGTTTGCATTGATTGTTTCAACTCTTGTTTTAATTGACCACAAGGTTATGAGACAATTAATATTTTAGAACCAATAATTGATGACATGAATGCGTAGCTTATAACCTTTTAATGAGGGGCAAAATGCTGCAGGCCTCAAACAAAGCATCACCTGATCTTTGCCGTCCTTTTCCACAAAGCGGTACTCTGTGAGGGCTTTGACAATGTAGATGTTTTCTTTCATTTTCAGAAGCACACGATCATCACCGGTCTTCAGGAGGTACTCCAGCAGTGTCAGAGACTAAAATAATAAAAACTTGATAAACAAATCGTTCTTATGATTACATTGATAAATCATGTTTCCCCAAACACTACAGCAAATTTTGCTGTTTTATTAATGAATAGCAATAGTTCCTACAACAAGGTCCAAGCAGAGCTGTACCTTTGTCCTCGGTGTGTTTCATGATGTTCCTCACCTTGTGGATGTGTCTCCAGTTCTTGTCATCCTTCAGCCGTTTCCAAAGCATTGTCATGATTTCACTGCAAGCTACAGCATTGTAGGTGAGATCAGAAATGTCAGCCATCTGAGTACTGGATGGACCCCATGGATCATTGGATGTTGCCTCTCTCACCTTCCAAAGAAACAAAGTGAGAACAGTTGGTGTCTAACACAACTACAAGTTAATTTCAACTACAAGTTAATTTCAGGCTGCTACTGCCTTATGGCAGTAGCAGCCTGAAATAATAAAAACCAAAACATCTGACTGCAGCAGTTACAGAGACTGTCTGCAGTATTGGGCCTTACAGTGCTCATATAATCAGTTCTAATGGTTGAATATACATCTCATGAGACCAGCAAGTAAGCAGACAACAGAATATAAATGGTGTGCTTGCCTTAGATTAGAGCTACAGTCACGTCTGGAGCTTCACCATCAGTGTAGTTGAAGTTACTGACACTAACATTGTTACCACGGCTGAAGAGTGGTTTGTAAAATCTAAAGACTTATGTCTGATCTAATACTTATACTAGTAAAATTCCAAACTGTGTGTCTGAAATGCCTAATTAGAGAAACAAAACGTGTTTATCTTACCTTGACCTCAGCCTCAGAGTAGTTCTGGACCAGGTTCTTCAACTGTCTTCTGAGCATAGAGGACGTCATGTTGTCCAGGACAGGAAGGTGGGGGATGAAACCACCACAATCTGACTTAGAGAAAACACAACATGCTCTAATACCAAAACAAATAACACACAGTGTTCACTGATAAGACACTGATAGGCCTTCTGAGATGACCTCATTAGCTGTAACAGAATTGCCACATATAGTGCTTATCTGTTCACAGTTTGATATCAAGTCACATTGCTCTTACAGTGATATAGCTTTCCAGTTATGACAGAATTTGTGGCCTTGTTCTTCCTTGCTGATAAGCTTGTTTAAAATACATTAATTTACAATCTTAGGCAGACAGATTCTGTTGCTTGGATCTGTCTCATCTCTGATATGTTCTGCTTTCTATAGTAATAAATTGATTTTAAAAAATCAACATGCTGGGTCTTCCTTCCTCTCTTTTTTTTTTGCCACGACAGATAAATCCATATAATGTATAAAGTGAAACACATAAATACCTTTCAATAAATCTTCTTGTGTTTATTTTAAGCTGCTGGTGTGCAGTTTTCTGGTTCAGTGAGCTTTCATCCTGAAGTTTTCTCTCCCTCCTGACTGTATCAGAAACCAGATCCTACAGCTGCAGGGAGGAAAAAGATGCTGAGGCAAAGGCTGGCAAGCAACGACAATATGACTGCGTGACTGTGAAGCTAAAATGCCCCTGCTGTAGATGTCAGCTTGGGTCTGGCTTACATTATCTGACTGCGACAAACACAGTTCCTCACCTAGATTACCAAATGTTTAGCTAAGCTACGAGCTAATTAGCTGAGGTGAGAAACATAAGCGAAAACGAGCCTTTACAGAGCAACATGATGCAAAGTCTGACCCAAAATAACTAAACGACGTCGTGCGTAGAAGAATATAATCACGAATTACGTCTTTCAGCACCACGGAGAGCGACTGAAGACGAGCAACAACCGTCAATATGGCTAACGGTCATCGGCTGCTGTCAAGCAGGCGAGGAGCAGCTGATACTGAGCATAGTAGGCCTTTTAGATCGATTAAATGACAGTTTATAACGACACCAAATGGCTGAGAGTTAATCTGATAAACAACCAAAGCAAAAATAAAGCACTGACCAGGAATAGATATTCAGAAATCTTCGAGGAGAGAAGACACGACGCAGCTATTTCCGCTTCCGTTGTTTTCAGCACCTGCTGACCACGCCCCCTTTCAACACACACATACACACACACATATATATTTGTTATTTTTGTTCAACGGACAACCAACTGCACAAAATGTACTCTATTTCTGCTTATTAACTTATTTAAAAAAGGTACGTGAGCGAAAAAAAATCCAAATAATTATATATCAATGAGTGAAAATAAAACTCCCAAGGCTATCTAAACGTTAGTGCTAAAAATAAGTATGGCAAGTCGAATTATCATATAATCAGCAGTAATGGGATGTTGGTGGAATGTGAGGGTAGTGCAGAGTATGTGGGTAGTTCATGTAGTTTTGATTTTGAACTGGAAGAAAGGGCTTATTGTTATCTGAAATATTCTTATTGACTTAAAACCATGTAAATATCTACAATACTCAGTCTACCAAATAATGTCCCCTTTTTAAACACAAGGGTAGAGACTTTGAAATATAATTTTAATATCAGTTACGTTATTTCAGATATTCTTAATTTCAGTTGTGACTAGAAAGAATGTGATTTTGACCAAGAGGAACACTATTACTGATGTCTAAATACATTCGAGATGAAGTGGGAGTTTTGAATATATGCTATAATGGCCTGCCATACTCCCCTCACATAAACACACGCGCAGTAACCCCACTCCCCCCGCCCCCACGTCAGAAATGAACTAATAAATGACTCACAGCCTCAACTCCTCCCACACCGAGAACAGTCGGGAGAAGATGGCGGCCGAGGGGGAGTACGAGTCAGTCCTGTGCGTGAAACCAGATGTCAACGTTTATCGCATCCCGCCTCGAGCTTCAAACCGCGCGTACAGGTGAGGCACACCGTGCGGGGCTGTTTCCGGAGCTGCTGCGGTGTGATTTAACGACCACACAAAGTGACACCTCCGCTTTATTCTCTGGAATCACTTGTCAAAATGCCGGAGAAATAATTAGATAAAACAGATATATTTCATTTTATTTTATTTCTTTGAATTAATTGTGATCAGATTATTTATTATCAAACCCACCGGATCAATATGGGCACTTTGCCAGGAGAGTCCCGCACATTCATGTGATGCGTGAGATGAGTGATGATGAATATCAGTGATCTGAGAGGCAACATCTAAGCTCTGATTTATGATTTTATATTTTTTTTAATAATCATTTAGGTTAAAAGCTGATTGATCACATTACTTCTGGGGAACCTCTGGGGAAAAATTCCTAATTGGGCTCCCTGATCCCCTTCACTTTATTAGCACCCAGAAAACAAACAAACAAACAACAACAAAATGACATTAGGTGTTAATTTATACCATTTTTAAATCACTCAGATTTTTAATATGAGCTGAAAATCTTGCTGATTTTTAATTGATGGTGACCAGCTAAATATTAAATAGATTAACTACATTTTTATAGCACCTGTTTTAAAGAAAGGAATCATCTTTATTGTCATTGTGTAGCATGTATACCACAAAATCAACTTTACTGACATTTTGTGAAGTGTTTTCAAAATGTAGTCTATTTCGACCCATCATGTACAGTTTTTACAGAGCCTATTCTATTCAGGCAACATTTTTAAAAACACTTCTGGTCATCTGGTTGTGTCATTAACATTCTGGATGGAAATGGTGAGGATGTGAATGTTTTACAAATATAATTACAATTACCTGATGAATAATCAATGGTTTCATTTCACAGCTTTATGATAATCCCTGCACATCGTATGCACATAAAAAAACTGAATATTTACTTCATATTGCCATTTATTTATTTTACTTTATATTACCTTGAGCTTTAGGATTGCACAGATTTAAGACCAGTAATTCACAAAGTTGGGGTTGGGCCCCCATTTTCTTGTTATGAAACGTGAAGTGAGGGTCCCCAAATGATCTCCGGAATTAAAATTAAATATATAAAGACTGCTAATGGCATATTTTCATCATGAATACTGCAAAGAATGGATGCGACACTGATTATTATTAAAACTAGTTTAATGGTAGGTAAAGTTGTTGTGTTGTCAGAATGTTTTTCTTTAATAACAAAATTTGTACAATTAAAGTGGGAATATTTGGGGTCACAAGCCTCTGCTGCTTTTATTTTGTGGGTCAGAAGCTGAAAAGTTTGGGATCTGCTGTTTTAGACTATAAATTGTAAATATCTAGATTTCTGACAGGAACCTGGAAGTTGAAGCTGGAACAGGACCAGCTCCCCTGTGGAGCATGTTTAGCTGTAATCAGTTCTTTCATGTTTAATAGAAAGGTCATGTAACGTCATGATTCTGTGCGGGGGTGTAGGCGAGACTTAAAGCCCCACATCAGTCCTGCACAGACTCTGGTCCCAAACATACAACATGGCAGCTTCAGTAAAACAGTTCCTGTTGGCTTCAGTTCCCAGTGAGAGAAAGCAGAAACACTTGGTGTATAATATAAACAGTCCTAGTATTAGAGCAGCTTGTTGTGACTTGCAGCTGTAAAACTGTTGCTGTAACCTTGAAACCTGCAGGGCGGCAGACTGGAAGCTGGATTCTCCTGATTGGTCTGGTCGGATGAGCATCACAGCCAAGGGCAAAGTGGCGTTCATCAAACTCGAGGACAAAGTCTCAGGTTTAACGTTCTGCTTTTTCTGCTCATTTACTTGATGTTTGTAGAACTCTGAATCGGACTCCCTGGACTGTGAAAGTATTGCTGATGCTGATATTTCCTCTCAGAATAAACACACATCTGTGTCAGGCTCACCCAGACTTTATGGTGTTACATTTCTGGAGTTAAAGATGTGTCCTGGGTGGGTTTTATACAGGGGAGCTGTTTGCCCAGGCACCGGTGAAGGAGTATCCCAGTGTTGCAGTGGAAACTGTCAGCGACTCCAGTCGATACTTTGTTCTGAGGATACAGGATGACAACGGTGAGGATCTCAGTGTTTAGAAAAGACCTACCTTGATACCGTTTTGTTGTTGTTTTTGTTTTTCTTGTCAGCATCGTCACCTCTTGTGTGCAGGCCGCAGTGCTTTCATAGGAGTTGGCTTTTCGGACCGAGGGGATGCCTTTGACTTTAATGTGGCTTTGCAGGATCACTTCAAGTAAATAATGAGTGTTTGAGCGTAAAAATTCATGACTTTTTTCTGTCTAAAAATTATGTATTTAAATATCCAGTGTCACAATTAGGAAAACCTTCTGAGCTTTTTCTTCTGTGATACATTTTTTTTAATGAAAAGACATAAAGTTGCACATATTTATTCTTCAAGCTGCAGAGGTGTTTTTTCTCTTTGTATCTGCGCTGACTGGGTGTGTTTTCTGTTTCTCTGCAGATGGGTGAAACAGGAGAATGAAATCAGTAAAAGTGCCCAGCTCGGGGATTCAGGACCAAAGCTGGACCTGGGCTTTAAGGAAGGACAGACCATCACGCTCAATATAGGCGTAAGAAATAGTTCTGGAAAAATACTTTTTTGCTGTGGATAAAAAATGAAATGCAACCAGAAGATTCAAAACAACACCTTTCATTTCAACTTAAAGATACAAAATGTAATTACAGAAAAACAAATATTACTTGTTTTCCTGTACACTTTAAAGGTGTCCTCTCTCATTTTTCTAGTTTATGTATTTTGCATGAACTCACTCTTTGGTGATTTATTTAGTTAAAATCTCAAGTTTTTATTTCTAGCAAGGTAAAAAGAGGGATAAGCCCCGCCCACAAGGCTCAGGTGGAGTTGGGCTCCTTCCACCACCACCTGGAGGCAAGACAGCTCCTGCCCCTTCGTCTGGATCGTCCAATCACAACATTGTCCAACAGACAGGAAGCACAGCAACAGGTAGTTTAAAGCGTTTGTACAAAAGCTGCTGGGTGAGATGAGTATGAATGGCCCGTTAGGCATCAAAACAACATAATGATGTATTTTAAAAACAAAATCTGACCCACTTTGTGTGCCACGGCAGCTTTTCATGTAAGAATCTCGCCTTGTGGAGCTGTAACCTACATGACTAACCCATTTTCTTAGTCAGTGTAGTAATTAGAGGCTCTTGAGTTTCCGGCTTCCGCCTGCAGAAGATAAATAAAAGTGTGTCAGTTCGAGCTGCATGTAATGATTTCTGTGTTTCCTTTCCTGCCAGGCTGCCTGTTGGAGCTGGACAGCAGTAACTCCAACACTGTGGTTCAATCAAACCCTAGTTCAGATCTGCTTTGGGGAGACTTCTCTGCTCCTGCAAGGTAAACCATAATTTACTTTATATTTTACAAGTTTTTGCCAAAAATAAATGCACACCCAGAGATAATGGTGTAAACGGTGCGTGTGTTTGTACTGTGACGGTTCTGTACAGATGTTTAGGATGAGTGCAGGGAAGTAGAAGGCGGATATGTCAGTCACAGAGCAGGAGCATGTTTTATTTAACTGAAATTTACAAACTCTGACTGAAAAGAAGCAGAGAAAAATATGATCTAAATGTGCTGCATCAAACAAAGCATGGCTGGTTCAGAATAACACATAGAAGCTGCTGTTTTAGTTACAGGGCTTTTTTATCTTCTTTTTCTGGTTTCTTGTTTTTAAAGAAGCTACATTTGTTTATTACAAGTTGTTGTCATTGTTGCTGACATGTCAACCAAATTTACTATTACTGCTTCACAGTGCAATATTTATAATTTAAACCCAAATAAATCTGAGAAAACCACTAACATCAGTTTATGTTTTCAGCTCTGTTCCGCCTCCATCACAACCTCAGAACACCACAAACTGGATCCAGTTTTGAGTCGCCGCTAGTTTCGTCAGATGTGATTTTATTTTATTATTTTCTCTCATCTCGCCTGTATTTGTGTCTGTGGCTTCCTGCGAAACACACCGAGAGTAGCTCCCACACACTTCCCTCCACCACCACCACAGCAGAGATGACAAACCCCACCGCTTTGTAAAATCATGTCAGAGAGTTTCATACGTTTCAGATTCTGCTGACACCAGATGAAGCGTTATTAAGTTAAAGCCATTTAATGATATGAGCCACCTCTAACAGATATTTAAGGGCTACGTGTGACGTCCTGAGTGGCAGGTGTTCCTCTTTCATTAACTCCACCAGAGGAGGCTCTCTGAACTGAGCTTCATATTTAGTTACAGAAGGATTTATTTCTTCCACAGCTCCCCCTGCTGGCTCAGTAGAGTACTTCATATTCATATTTTTTGCAACCTGCTAAAAACCACATGCATAGAACATAAACGCTCAACAGGATGCTGCAAATATATAAAAAAAAGATTTGGGCTTTTCTATAATATTCCAGAATTGACACTTAAACTTTAGTTAATTTTATTTAAATCAGAACATAAAGTTTACCATTTCTGTACCGGTTGTTATGCAAATCATACACACCAGAAAATACATTTATGTCTCATAATTGTATTTTTAAAGTATTACATTTGGGTTTTTTTTTTTTGCTTTTGTTTGTTTTTGAGTAAACATTTTACTTTTTCTTAGTAACCCTAAAATCCGGCACTGTCATAGCCTTTTTTGTGTAAAACTTTATTTATTTACATCAGTTTGGCCAAATGTGTCGTTTGTTTTTGTTCACAAATGATTTTTAAAGCAGTTGACATAGAAAAGAAGCTTTTAATGTGTTTTTCTTTTTCTTATTTTTACTTTTTTTTGCTTTTTTACTTCTGTTAATCACCACAGAAGACAAGAACACTGTACAGAACTCAGCATTTACAGATTTACTGCACTGATTTAAAGTTGGAGGGGATATTATAAGTGAAATAATACAAATATACTGTATAAGAGATGCATCAGTATTTCTTCTGGGAATATTAAATCCATAAATTTATGGTTGTAAGGCAAAATTATATGCTTATTTACTACAAAGTTCCCTTTTACTGAAATATGGATAGCAGTTGCAAATACAAACTATCTTTACTTTTGTCCTTTTATTTTTGTTTTTTAATGTTTATAGGATATTTTTAAAGGAGCACTTAAGTTTAAAAGAATATTACATATCCTTCAGAACAGCTGCGATCGGACAATTTATTAAAGAGGTTGAAGTATTTAAATGTCTTGAGGATTGTAGTCTATTTGGAATCTGTATCCTACAAATCAATACATTTGTCTATTTTATATCTTAGTAGATATAACTAAGCAGGAATGTTGGAGTCAGAAAACCTTTTTATTTTTTATTTTTTAATGAATCAGAGACGGTTCTCTTACTTCATTATAATGGAGCTCTACTGTGGTGTTTGCTGTTTTTACACAAAGTGTGTGATTTGTGTCTCCCAGGCATAAAGTTTAAATGTGAAGAAGAGATATTCCTGCTCTTCTCAAACATTCCTTCTGGACCAATCCGTCTTAATTTAAAGAGAAAACTGACAGAAAGTAAAAGACGTAGTTTTAGCACCTTTAGAAAGTGGGTCAGATATTATCTGTAAAGATAAATGGTTACTGCGGTTACTGACCTTGAAGATGTTTAATATCAAGAGGGCTGCAAGTTTAAAAATGTGCAATCTTGTGAACCATGTGGACCTTATAGACTGGCAGTATGGGAAATTCATGACCTTTTTGGATAAGAAAAATGTCCACAAAAGTCTCAAATAGGCATAAAGACTGAAATCAGATTGCATGGCTCTCTTAAATATAATAAAATTTGGCAACCATGACCTCAAGCTCACCAACTGTGTTTATGTTTCCTGAAATATTAACGCAGAGGGACACTGATGTATAAAACAAACACGGATGATGTGGTTATCTCCGTGTTTCTGAAGGTTAAATGAAATGTTTGCTCTTAGAGATTTCCTCTCACCCGTCTGAGGACTGACAGGAAAAACAAAATGATTGTTGCTTCATACTGAATGTGTTAACGGCCGCAAATGAAATGTTTATTTTTGTTGCTAAAAAAGACTCAAAGTTTACAGAACTTTATGATTTCCTTTGTTCTTTGCTGTGAATTAATTTGTCTACTTAAATATTTGAGATTTGCTGTGATCAGATCACATGAACTGTGTTTACCTGGCATTAAGTTATAGGGCTGATTGTTATTTGTTGTCACGAGTTGTGTTTACATTTCTCTTATTGCTAGCTAAAATATCATGTCTCCTGTTTTTCAGTCATTCCACTCTGGCTGTAAAATCACTGGACTAACACTTGATTTATGACCAATTAAATGAGAACGAGGCAATAAAACCTTTCAAAGGATTCATCAAGTCTGAATCTTCTTTTTTTAAAACACACCTCACAGAAAGTACATATAACTAATGATTACATAAAAATGGATTTGAATGCAGGACAGTTTTGCACAAATGAAAGACACAAATCAAACCGGAGCCACCGTAGAAGTGTCATTTCAGGAAGCAGGTGATGAACTGAACTTCTGCATTAGGAAAAGATTTTTGTTAAATTATTATTTTGGATATTTGAAGATTTGCTTTGATAAAATCTCAGACTGACTTTATTTAGAATGCATCTGTTTTACTAATTTGCTTATTGTTATGCTTCAAACAAAGCTGGAGGTGAAAGACTGCATCAAACTGCTTCTCAGCTCCTTATCTTCACAGGAAAATGTCTCCTAAAGAAAGGATATTTTCCTCCAGAAAAGTCTGTAAAGAAAGTTTGAATAAATACACTTTAAAATAAAAAAATTATGAGGCAATAAAATCCATTCTTTGACAGAAACAGCTACAATGTGAGGTGCTGGTAGATCATCTTGTTTTTTGTTCTGAAAAACAGATTTTTTTTTTCAGCTGTGTCATTAAACAGCATAACTGCAGGTAAAGTGAAGCCTTTTGTTATAACTATTTATAAGTGTTTGTTTCTTATGATCTATCATAATCAGGATGAAGTCTTTTATTTTTTTTAGTTTTTTATCTACTTTTTGCAATAAACTCCCATTTCTTTTTACTGATTATCAGATTCTTAGAAGAAATGAGAAGCTTCTAACCACAGCTTACATCATCTCAGACAAAAGGTTAAAAATTTAATAAATTAGATGTTTGACTTTTAACGCTCTTCAGTGCATGTTCAGAGGAAAAATTACATTTTTATCCATTTTAATTGACATTCCAGCACAATAAATTGCAGTTAGTGAAAACCTTATGAATAGATTGTTCCAAACTACATTTTTAAGTAACTATGCTGCAGCTGAAAACAATTTTTAATACACAATTAGAACTTTAGTCTGTTAACAAATCCGTTATTTCCTCTGCCTGTGCAGTAAATGAGAGAACATTGACATTTTGAACCTTGTAATTTTGAAGCATTAACTGATTTAAATGACTGAAATGCTTCCTCCTGTCCGTCCTTTTCCAGGCTGGCATTTTACACTCTGTGCTGTAGGAAGCTTGTTAATGAGGAAGGAGAGATGGTGATAGTAGAGAAATATTTTGAGCGGTTAGGACATGACTTCACTGAGCAGCAGCTTTTAGCTCTGCTGACAGACAGAAAACGAGACAGCTGGACGGACCATGAGCTCCTTCGGGATTAATCAGGAACACGAGTCATCTTCCTCTGAGTCTGTTATCACCTTGCTTTGCTTCTTGGGAAACTTCAGCCTTTGGATATTAGTTTGCAATAACTAAACATGCAACAGTGCTGTTTGAACATATGTTGGCTTGAAAAGTGCTCAAAAAAAAAAGGGTTTCTTAGGATTTGGTGCAAATATCAGGAATTTAGCATAAATAAAGACTAATAAGTAGAAGAAGACTAATATGTGGCAATTTAAGTGTGAGTGTGAGTGTATTTATCACAGCTTTTTTAAATTGGGTCACCTCATCTTCTGTTTCCTGAATCCAGGCAGCTCGTCTCTTTTCACCTCACGTGTTTCTTTGGACTAATTATTCACGCAATGTGTCAGTCAAGTTTGAGTCACAGATAAATTCAGTACCTGTCAAACACTTGATACCGCTGCATACTCTCTGAAAAAATGTCTTTCTCTTTCCAAGAAACTGTCATTGATCACTTTAGATTGATTGGGGACCGAATTTAGGAAGTTCAACTTGTAACTCCAACACTGCTGTAAAGCTAACAGCTTTATAATGATTTTTTAAAGTTATATTTTAATTTGAATCCTCACTCAAATTATTATTCTATCAAATCTGAGATTGCAAATTAATAAGTCCAAATTTCACTCTGGTGAATAAGACTGACAAGAAAAAAAAAAAAAAATAGCAATACAGCCCAGTACATAGCAGATACCTACAAGGATTGGGCTGTATTATGAAGTAACTTGTTAGCCTGTACTTACATGGTACTTACCAGTTACTTATCAGAAAGTACTTGTTACATATAGTACAGCTACAACTACACTGAACCTGGGGCCCTTAAGGAACAGCGATACAACGTATCCTGCAGGTTGTGGTGAATATTTTAACAAAGTTCTTTTGTTTGACTAAATTGTGGCCATTAGCCCTACACAGGAAAGTTGGTTAAATCAGGTCAAATTAATTAACTTTGTTTCTTTTTTTTGTGCTAAAGTAATGCTGACGTTTCAAGAACCTCTGGAAGAAAAGTTAACGGTCAGCAAAGGAGAGCTTCAGTAAACTCTCACAGCCATCAGCACAACATCCTCTGTAGAAATTAGTTTGCACACAGATTTGTTTTACTTACAACAAAGCAGAATGGAGATAAAACACAACACCAAATATCAATCAAACACTTTTTCATTGGCAGGTTTGTTGGCGAGTGTAAAAACCCTTTAGTGTATAAAAATCTAGGTTAGAAGAGACTTATGAAGGGTTATTTTTGTACCAATTTATTTAATAAATGATGATAATAAAATAAGTATCAGGTCACAGCAGTTCCTTTGAGATTTGTTGTATCAATATGTTCAATTAAATTTCTTCTTTATTAAATAGTATTCATGGAAATTGTTTTTTTTGTTTTGTTTTGTTTATATTTGGTTGCATAAAGGTCAAATTTCTTTTACGTCAGTCAACCAAGTAAAAGAAAATTGATGTGAGAATCATAAATTACTACAAAAGCTAGTTCAAGTCCATGTCTCATACTATTTCTTGAGATACCTGGCAGCAAAAATGACAAACTTATCTGAATGTGTGCTCCAGGAAACCTCTAATTATTTTTTTAATCTGAGCAGAAGAGACTTTGTAATTGTGCTCATCTGTCTGACCGGTTTGATCAGGACTAACAAGACAGCCAACATGGGATTCATGCCAATTAGTCTAATATTAGCATTTCACCTTCAAGGTTGCATACGTCAGCACATCAATAAATTTATAGATAAATAAATAAGTTTGGCTTCGACTTGTAAGGACAAGACTTTGAGCTGCTGCCCAGAGATTATGTTGCATTCAGAAAACAACATGTGCTTCAGTGATCTTTTTCTCTCCTTCAGATCCAAAGGAGCCTTTAGTTTTGTTCACAAGCTGTGCTGAAGCTCCAATGCCAGAAATGTTCCCTTCATGTTGCTGTTGTACTGCAGTGATTAGCTTCTCAGCCATACACAGAAATAGCTCTTGGATGTTCTGCTCTTATAATGCATAAATATAACATATAACTTATAAATTAATTAGTTTGCAACAGATGAAGTTGTCAGGATTGAGAATAAAATAAACATCCATTAAATTTAAAGTGAATAATAAAGTGAAATGATTCAGATACCCTGAGGATATCAAAACAGATGTTGAAAATGAGATGTTGGGTCAAACTAGGACTTCATGGCCCTGGTCGTTTGAATGATTTAGGTTCTGTTGGGTTGATTGGAGGGACTGAGAGCTTAAAGGTCAAATGTTACAGCCATTTATGATTACGTTTTAATTTGAAAGGTAACTTGAACCAGCTTCTTCATGGGATGAAGATGTATTTTTGGAGGGAACTTATGGGTCAACACTTCTGTGAACACTTTTGTAGTGTTTCTTCATTGTTGTTGTTGTTATTTTCACCAAATCCCATATTTCTCTACAATCACCCAGACACCAAGTCTTTAGAAATGGTTCAGGGTCGTCTAAGCTATTTGATGTGCATCTTCTTCAGTAACCACTGAGTAACAGTGCACAATGAATGGCTTTTTGACATATTAGGCAGGAATGTGAGAAAAAAAACAAATAAATAAAAAGAACTGACTGTCATATGGGGTGGAGAGCAGGATGAACCCAGGGCGCAGACTCGCTTCCAAAAAACCAAAATTTATTTAAAAAACAAACAGAAAACAAAGGGCTGGCGTGGCAGCAAAACAAAAAACTATAACTAAAATCCAAGCAGGAGACAAAGACAAGGTGAGGCAAGGCAAAAACGAGGAGGGACCAGAGACGAGACTTGAAACTAACACAAACAACCAACATCAACAATGAACCGGCAGCGAGGTGGAGAAGAAGACCAGGTTATAAAGCAAAGGGAAATCAGGAGAAGTGGGCACAGGTGAGTGATTACAATTACACACAGGTGGAGATGGGTGTGACAGGAAACCAGAAACTACTGCGCAGAGGACCGGCGGATAGTAACAAAACAGAATCAAGGTATAAAGAAGACAAAATAACACAAAGACAAGGACAATAAAGCAAATACAAGAAAAACCTAAAAAAGAACCAAAAACCTGACATATGACACTGACTGTATTTAAAATGACAGGCTCAGATTTTTTATAAATTTGACAACATTTAGAAATGATCTCTAAGGTTTCGAGTAAAAAAGTGTGTTAAAGGCTAAAATCTATTGAAACACTGGTTGCTTTCTGCTTTAATGGAGGTGTTTTTGAACAGTTTTTGTTTGTTTTACAGCAGACCATAATGAAATGAATGGTTCAGCAAGTGCATTATTTGTTAACAACTTTTTCCTTTGAATTAATATAACATTAACATATATATTTAACATAGATAGATATTGGTCTGCAGGGTATTTCAGTTTAAAAAAATGACCACTTGCATTTACACCTCTTTGCTGTGCTTGACTCATTCTCAGTTATTTTTCATGTTGGAAACTCTAGAAAACATGAGTAAAAACAACAATTGCTGGAGAACTTTTTTTTCTAGTGCAAAAGTAAACTTGTCTTGTATAAAATTGATCTGTTATGCTAAAAAGTTTGGCAATCTGTGCTTTAAGAAAGTACATGAGTTTATTATGATAATTATGTAATAATTCTATGTGTTTCTGGTCTTTTATGTTTAAATTGATTTATAATTATTTATAGCTTTTTAAGCCCTAATGAAATTGAGGGTTTTTTACCTCTCCAGTTTTTATTTGACTGGGCAGCAGTTCATCCTGCAGTCAGACGGAGCTCCTGCTCTTTCTCTGACCTCACGCTGACTTCTGCTCTCTTTTCCTTTTGAGCACATGTGTTAAAGATCAAATATGTTCTGGCAATCAAATCATACAGTAGCTCTGCCATCTTCTCACTCTGAGAAACTGAGATCTGATGTTTGACAATGAACAAACAAGTCTGGCTTAAAAGCTAGCATTGCACATTTCTCTGCAAATAAAAAAAATACATCAATGATATTTTTTCCTCCCTTAGTGATCCATGTTCTTAGTGTTCCACCACCTGAGCTGAAATCTGAAAAGTACCCCCTGGATTGCACTTACATGGAAAAATACATTCTGTTTGACTTGGCCAGACGACGAGGCTGAAGATTTAAGTTCATCCTCGGTGCTGAAAGGGTACAGTGTCAAATTTACAACTCCGTGTCTATTTCTGCAAACACCTGGGGAAGGTGTCCTGAGGGCCCCTGCAGAGCATGAGTGATCCTGAGCCAGGCAGTTTAAGATCAACATGCATGGTTTTTTATGAAAAATCAGGCTGATTTCAAAATTCAGCTTGAGAGTCCAAAATATGTTTCCCCAATGGGACAAAAAGTATAATGTATCTCACCATAATAAACTCAAATCTGCAGCATACTCATTGCAGAGACATTAAGAGTTCTTAACACTGTACGGCTAAAATGAATGGCAACAGTAATGCCACTGAAAAGTAAAATAATTGGATAAAATCAGATTTTAATGCAAACAAGTCCATAAATTTTATAGCAAATCTTTCAGTTCTGCAAATCAAAGTAATAAAACCCGCTGTGGTTGTATCTAAACTGGACCACAGACGTGTTTATGGCTTGGTTCTATTACAGTCTAGATACCAATCATGGCCCACCATGACATGTTACACACTCCAGAATCCAGGTCTAAATATATCCCAGTGTGCTAAAGACAGGATGTTGTAAGGACATCGTAGCATTACAGCCCCGTTAAACTCCAATAATCCTCAGAGCTGCAGCTGTTACATTGTGTTTCAGTCTGAAATTTAAGGTACATTTGCTGCTACAACAAACATGGAAACAGCTGTAACCCTGTAGTACAGATGAAGTACACACTTTCACTCATCTGCAGGGGTGTTTCTCAGTAAAGAAATGCTTTCAAACAATTAGCACCTTGAAGGGATGTATATTGGCGCATTAGAGTTTTACACTAAGATCATCTTATGTTGAGAAATGATGATCAAATGTTAAAAATAACATTAAGCACAATCTCCAGCAGTGCCATGAGATGTCAGTAGGTCTTGTGAATTACTCTCAGCTTCTACCAGATCAAAGTTTAGTTATAGTTACAGTCATTTTGTGTTGTAATTTCAATTACCTGGATTTTCAGACATTTACATGGTTTCCAGGATATCAAATACTACTGCAGTAGAAATTAACAACTAAATGTATGTCCAGAGACACAAATTTAAATGTTATCTCATGTTAATTGGCATCAAAATGGCAAATCTGTCTGTTTTCTTGTGCTCCTCGTTATCTTTTTTGTTATTCTTAGAACCTTTTGTATGCTGCCACATCAGCTTTTGTTTTCATTGTTAAAATCTAAGTTTTTTTTCCTTTTTGAGTCCCTTTTGTTAAAAGAGAAAAATGTGACCAATTAAAGTTTTTTTTTTTATTGAAACTGTCTGAATAAGAATACAAAAACAACTCATTGCACTGTAAGTAAATGGCAAAATACAGATTTTTTTTCCTTCATTCTGTGAGAATGCATTGAATGATATCTGCTACAGGTAAGATACTAACTGCACATATGTAATTCACACAGCCCCAGTTTAAATAAAAAAATACAGAAGCTTTATTCAGTCCAGAATTACAATGATAGCATTTTATAATTCAACAAAATACAAGTGTGCTAAACTTAAAAATATATAATTGTAAAAGTCTTTAGATTACTCCTCAGAGACATGAACAGTCCATAAATGTCTCTTACTGCTTCGTTTTGACACCTTTGCTCACCGCTCTCCTCTCCCTTCCATCTCTTTCATGCATCTAATCGCACCCTTCCCACTGCTTTTCTTCCTCTCCTTTTCCAGCCTCATCCTCTCTTTCGCCACCATCCACTCCCCTCCGAGGTAACTCAGTGCGTCGTCAGGTCGTCCACGATGCTGTGGTCTCAGGTCGAGGAGCGACTGGAAGAAGGAGCAGGCCAGAGGTGTAAAACATGCAAACTGAGGGGCTATAGGGGTTTGGTCCTTCTGTCCTGTTTTGTGTCCTTCTTTGGTCTTCTGTTCCTTTTCTGTTTGTGGTGCTGTCCACACATCCAGCTCATCACTGGGGCTTTTTTCTTGGTCAGACCACTCTTGGTATTTCTTGTATGAGCGACAGTCGCTGGTTGTCTCAGCCCAGGGGTGGCTGCCGGTGAGCATGGCGTACGTCAGGATGCCCAGGGCCCAGCTGTCTGTGCTGGGCTCCACAGAAACCCAAACCCTCTTCTTCTCCTTCTCCTCATCCTCCTTAGAGCCTTCACTCTGATCATTTTGGCTGCTCCCGCTGTCTTCGTTTCCCCGAGCGATCTCAGCCTCAGGAGTGCAGTAAGGGGAGCTGTACCAGACCTCTGGGACTCTGGTTCCTCTGGCCTTCACCTGGAGGTAAACATTAGTTTAAGTACGTAGACAAGGTTGTCCCAGCGTTACCAGAAGTTTTGCAAGCTTAAATTACTTTAAGAACTGTCTGCTCAGAAATATCATCATTTTATAGTTGTACTGACCATGCCAAAGTCTCCCAGTTTGACCCACCGGCAGGCAGAGTCGCACAGGAAGACGTTCTCAGGTTTGACATCTCTGTGGACAAAACCGAGGGAGTGCAGGTGGGACAGAGCCCCGCACAGCTGGGACACCACCCGCTGACAACAGTCCTCCTCCATCCCTACCTGGAGGACAATTAATCCAGGAAAACAGACTTTCAGAGACACAAACTTACATTTTGCACATGTTTTCCCCTCACATATAGATTTAGCATCAAATTCTTTAATACAAGAAGGCTTTTTTAGTTTATTATTATAAGCACATATACTTCTGCTGAAATATCTTAATACCTCAGGAACGATGACCTCGTACAGATCACCAAAGAGGCTGGCCTGCTGAGCGAAGATGAAGTGCGATGGAGTGAAGTAGGCGATTCCAAGAGCTCGAGTCAGAGACGGATGAGTGCAGAATGACAGAGAAAGGTTATATTCCCTCATGAATGAGAAAAGTGAGGTGGACTCACGAGGGAAGAATTTCAAAGCCATCGGCGTACCTGAGGGATCCGGGGGAAAAAATAATGATGAGTGTTTATTATATTTTTAATTTTGGTTCATTGCAGCTGCAAGGACTGGGTTTATTAAATTCCTCACCACTTTTTTTGTGTAGGGCCAGCATGACCTTCCCGTAGGAGCCTTCACCCAGCAGCTTCAGGAGCTTGAAGTGCTCTGAAGTGTCCATGGCCGTCAGAGACTGAACTGTCAGATGACACATCTCATCCAGGAGCTTTGTGGCTGCCTGGACACAGATAAACAGCGTTGGAGGTAAACAGATGGTTTTCCACTTCACAATCAAACAAACTACCATGTTTTAAGTTAAAAACATGCTTTTTTTGTGTCTTGCACAAATAATTATGGCTTTTATAATTATCAAAATCTTTGTTATTCACAATCTAACAACCAGTTTTGATGAGAAGTTATTCAGCTTGCAGTACAAGGGGAGTAGAAATACCTTCACCATTTAATCCAGCCATGATTAAATGAACTTAAAAAGTAATGTTTACGTAATAGTTGTTTTTATTTATTATTCAAAACTGAAGATGCTATATATTTTGCACATCAGTGATAAATTTTATTTGCCTCAGTGAGTTTTGTGCATTTATTCTGAGCTCTTATGAACAACAAGGTCAGTTTTTTATTCTTTAGTAGTTAATTTCATTTTTTCCTCATAAACAGGCATTTACCAGAGAAGGAGCTCAGATGTAAAACAAATATTTAGAAATAATTAAAGTGTGGCATGATGACACATTACAAAGCATTTACAGGACAGGAACTGGCATTATAGCTGCTAAATAGAAGTCTTTTTTTCTGGTTTGACATGTCCAAAACATGTCATGAGATAAGTCACAAAACAAATCAAGTCAAGTTGATTTGTATTGTTTATTTCAAATGGTGATCATAAACTCAAAGAATACAAGTTGCAAACAATTAAGTGGTTAGTGTTTTGATTTTTTAAATTAATTTTATGTTAAAAACAATCAGCTGCAGAATTTAGTGAGCTGTTACAAACTCATATATCAGAATGTAATATAGAACCTTTTCAATTACATTTCTTCCCCTTTGCAATAAAAAAAGACTTTGATTATCTGGTTTATGCAGTATTTTTGTTTAGGTCATCTTAACAAGTCTCAGATCATGTTCTGGATTTGTTTGCTGGTGCAGAAAGTAGCTGCTGAGATCGTGACACAGATGAGATTTAATCAGAAACACATGCTGTAATGACACTACAGCCAGGGCAGAAATCATGTTTCTAATGTTTAATGTAATATGATCAAAACACAACACACTGATTGCTCTGTGTTGTTTATCTCTTATGCTTGAACCTCTTGTAGCCTTCAGGAATGTAACCCAACTCTTTCAGTGATGATTGTCACCATGGTGATGTTGATCGCACCTATTCGCTTGAACAAACATGGCTGTTAATAGCCACATGAAATCTTGTCACACTTTGTTTTGTCCGCTGATGATGTTTCCACTGCAGCTGGCACTTTTGGACCGAGTTTAGGTGTCAGAGTATGGATCTAAAGTCGGGGCGGGTCATTACATCTCATTAGAGCTCAGATCAGAGCTGCAGATGTGCTGAAAACAGACGATGAATTCCTCCAGAGGTTTTTTTCACACAAACAACTTCTAAAGAAACAACTCACGTGTTTTCTGATTACCTTTGCAAGTTTGTTCTGCGCTTAAATGCTTTGATATGCTTTTTTAAAATGCCTTCATACGTATTATAGATTTCAGAAATGAAGTAACACAATGATACTCAAACATTAATGGATGTATGTGAGTCTATACTTTGAGAAAACCTTTGGGAAAATGAGGAAAAACCTTTGCAAAATGCAAAACTTTAAATATACTTAGTTTAAACTTGCAGATGTAAATCATGATTTGCATCCAATAAATATTTTGCATATAAAGAAAGAATTTTGTACAATTAATTTGTAGACAAATTCTACTGTCAAAAGTTATTCAAATTATATATTTTATAATTAGTTTTTTACTTCTATTAATTCACGTTAAATGTTACAATATTGTACAGCATAAGAGTAGCAAAAATAATGACATCTGGCAGCTTTATAATTATTACAGCCTAATACTGTTAGTTCTCTATAAATGCTAAAAACAAGTCTCTACATTTCATAATGTAAAATAATATAGTGGGAAATATGTAAAAGATTTTAAAATGAGATTTAAATTGGATTGAAAATGCATACATTTTACACCTTGAAGTTTTTATAGATACCATGTGTGACAAGGAGTTTAACATGTCTCTAATTCTCCTGCATTAAATATTTAATATAATTAGTTTACTGTGAAAACAAAAATATCGCACAAAATATATGGCAAATGTAAGGCATAAAATTAACAGGAAGGATATTATGTTATTTGTTTAATAAAATGTGTATAACATACTTTTAACTTGTGAAAATCTTCATCATTCTGCCTTTTTTAAACTGGTGGGAGAAATCTGTGCATCAGTTCTGACTTACTGTCATTTTGCTGCTGTGGTTCAGTTCTGATCTGTTGCTCCTGAGTTGTAAATCTGTCAAATGAAAATCTAAGACGTGTTCTTCATTTAACAGGTGCAAAAGTCAGGAAATCCTCCTCTTGGATTCTTCTTTTTTCCCAGCCAAAGTGTGACAGTGTGCTCTCACTCAGGTTCTGCCCAGGTCTGGCTGGATTCTGCAGCTCTCCAGACTTTCTGGCTGAGTTCATCAGAGGTTTTCATGTCTCCTGCAGCTGCAACTTTTATCTAAAGGGATCTATGCTCACCTCCACTCCTCCCCCTGTCCCCCCTCTGCTGCTGCACCGCAGGGCGGATCCTGAAAAGTGTCCTGCATGCTTTTATGTTTGTGTGTGTTAATTCCTGTCTGACTTTTGTAAGGCATTTGTGTTTTCTGTTGAGGTAATGGTGTCTCAAACAGTTTGTAATCTTTGTGCTTTTAAAATTATGCAGAATTAATGTTGTTCTTATGCCATTCAACAGTTTCGTCTTGGCCTTTTTTGCAGACTTGTGCAGAGATGGTTTTCTGTATTTGAAGCATAAATTAAAACGTTTGACCATGACTGATAATGAAAAGCTCTTTTATGTCCTGTCACCATTTTTCTTCACCCCATCTGGTGGTGAAAAATGTGCCAACTGTGCTCGTCTAGCAGAAGGAAGAAGAACAGTTTCATGAAAATATTTAAAGAACTAAAACAATTGATATTTTCCAGGACAATAACAACACACATTTAGACATGAAGCATTCACTAAGTTATAGTTTAGTATTTCCATTCCTTCCCAAATGAAAACGCTGTTTCTTGTGGTGTCTGTATTTAGCTGTTGATCTGTCAGCCACCAAATTATCCCTCTTCGCTCTCACTCTCTGCACACACACACATTTCTCTCTCACTCTGTAATCAGTCAAAGGATTTTCCTCTAACACCCAGACCCCTTGTGATTTGCAAATCCTGCTGTCAGCTGTCACCGGTGGCCACAGTTCACACATACGGTACACAATTTACCAGGGAGGCCAGCAGGAGCTACAATGAAAGTCTGTGTGTGTTGGGGTGTGTGTGTGTGTGTGAGTGAAAGAGAGATCATCTGTCTGTGGCCCTGTGTCAACACGGTGACATTATGCAAGTCCCTCTGTGTCACTTCAGTTCAGTCCAGCAGTTCCCAGCTGAGCAGCTGGGGTTTGTACGTCCCTCCCCATGTCACTCAGTGGACAATAATTATCTCTGCACGGTACGAGTGTTTGCATTTCAGCAACAAATGTGGAGTTTATCAAGACATCTTTCAGATGAAGTACTGCTCAGCAGGAGCATATAGCATCATCAGTTCTGCTGCAGGAAGGTTACAGAATGCTGCAGCAGAATATCTGTATTTTAGAAAAATGTAATTTCCTACTAAACCTCAAAAAACTGTAATTCTGTACAGAATTATTACACTTCATGCACATACATATAAAATTATTCTTTTGTTGTTCTGGTGTTCTGAATTTATTTTGTATTAAATATGAGCCCTTTTCTGTGACACCAGAACTTTAAGTTTGTATGTTTATTTTTCATTGCATTAATTATATATTTTGCTTGATATTATAAGTTCAGTTTTTTTGTATTTGCTTGTATTTTGTTATTTTTATTTAAATAGTGCTAAATAAATGAACTAATTAAGTTCAAATGAATGCAATAAGACTAAAGGTTTATTAAATAGCATCAAAGGAGGTCAAGTGGTGAAAACTAAATTATATTTAGAACTGTTTTGTGGATTCGGGGAAAAAATAAAATTTGTATTTGTATATTTAAAGAACCTAGTGGTCAATTTGTTGGTATTTCTGTCATTTAATAACCCAGAGCTTTAAAAAAAAAAAAAAAACATTGGCCCTGATTGCTGTTTTAACATATTTGCAGCCACTATAGTTGCAGTTTAAATATTTTCCCACTAGGTGTCACTACATCCCTCACACCGGATCTTTAATAAGCCAATAAAATTTGTGATGCTGATTTTTAAAGCAGTATAATTTATATTTTTGGATAAACTTAATTGGGATAATTGAGTTGCATTGTTTGTGGTACTTTTGATGCTTGTTTGCTGCATTCATTCATTATAACAGACTTTATTCTTCACTTTTTTGAGTAGTTACCTGCTCTTAAGCAGATTTTGCTTTTTACTTTTTCTACTAAAACTTGCAGATAAATCCAAAAATTTCAGCAAACATGATACTTCAGGTTAAAATATCACATCTGACACACAAGGGTGTAAATTTCACTTCTGTAGCCAGTTTTTCTCAGCATTCAAGGTTCACACAGGGATAAATCACTGCATTAAAAATCCTGGGACACTCTTTGTTTGATATTAGGTCCATTAAAACTTTTAAGTTAAGCAAATATGAACAAATGATGCATAAGATATGCATGGTAAATGTTGGCACTAAATGTCATAAACAAGTGTTTGTATCCGACAAGATGGGAATAACAAATAATTAACATGACACCGAAATGTTTAGCATTTTAACTACAAATCACTGATGACTACATCTAGTGTAGAGAGTGTTTATGATAAAGTTCATCAACATGGAAAAGTCACATATTGTTTCACTGTAAGGCTTTAATAATTCAAACATGGAAGACAAACAAAATATTCAAATACATAAATATTACAGTATAAGACACCATTATAACAAATGTTTAATATTAATATTATTAAATAATACATAACACAATAACAATACAAAAAATGAGATGCCTGCATCCCAAACTAAATAGGTTCAAATACATTATATAAAAAGCTCATAAATAGCATTCTAAATAGGTTAAAAACAGTATAAAAATAATATTACACGTTTCCTTGTCAATCAGCTCATCATCCTGATAAATATGTAGCAGGCACTGTGAGTGTAAACAGTCTCAGTGGGATTAACAGGTGACAGTACCTTACACAGTGCATTATAACAATTCAAACGTAAAATGTAACACATTTTGTCTCAGACGTATGAGATAAACCTACATTCTCAGATTAGGGTCAGATTAAACAAGCGGAAATGGGATTGAGGAACTTTAAGAACTTGTACATATTATTTCTGCAAATAGCACAATTTTGATCCAAAATGGACTTGTATTCTGTCAGCGTGATCTAACTATACTAAAAACTAGTTTAAAAAAGTCTATCCTCATTGCAGAAATCCTTTCAAAGTACTAAGAGCAGAGAAAAATACAGGCCAGGCAGCTTAACTCTATTTATGATTCCCAATATTTGTTGCTCATTTTGTATATTGTTTAATACAGAAGCTAAAAACATGCTATTTCTGATGTAAGCTAGTTTCATCTTTTTATCTCAAGACGATAATTAAAGTGTTGTCATAATATAATAAAATAAATAACTCGTTATTTTGAAATATTGTGAAAAAAAATTCAGAAAATGTTTTCTTTTGGCTTCTGTAGTTTAAGCTCCTGTATTACATAAAACATCTGAGGTTAGCTTCAGCTCCAACACATTTTTAAGAAAACTCAAACTTTAACACTGCTTTGTGATCCAAAAGAATACTTTAAGTTTTTGTTTTGAATATATTAACAGTGCTGACATGACCACAACAAATCCTCTGCAGGTTAGATGGACATGTTAGCTCGTAAGCATGCTAACTATCGAAATGATGCTACCAGGAAAGTTTAATCATAAAGGAAATTATGGTTTTGCTGGTATTTAATCATGACATGCAACCCGAAAAACTGACATTTTTTTAATATTATTGTTGTTTTAAGTGCTCATTGGGAATGATTTCATGACTCGGTATCACAATTTTCAGGATTCTTCAAGGAAATAACATTTTTGACCTACAGAAATATAAACTAATGGGTTTTCAAAGTTTCACCTGGACTTTTCAACTTTCTGAGCAAGCTCTGAACTTGTTCTTGGGCTATCACAGAAAGCACCAACCCTTTGGGTTGACTGACCCTGCCATCTTGAGGTAGTCCACTAACATGACAAATAATTATTCAGACCTGCCTGAAGGTAACAGTGGTTTCATAGGAAGACATTATCAGTTGTTCATGTCCCTTCAGGCTGTGGGATTAATGTTTGGGGCACCGGGATAGTCTGTGGAAGTGCCGTAAGATTCTTTTGGAGCAAATACAGAAGACTTGCAACCTTTCTGAAATTTCTATGGAGAACGTGAGAGCGTTAAAGGAGTTGATGATGACAGGAAGAGAGGGAGCCGTCAGCTGAGGAACCTCTTCATTAATCTAAAGACAGAAAAAAACAACAATGAAATCCCAAGAATTCACATGATATGATGATAATTTAAGTGTGTAAAAGCTTTCTATATGTTGGTCAAATTTAGTTGGCTAGTTGCTAATTTTAATACACTTCGCATATTTTTGGTTCACTAAATTGTCCTTATTATGTTCTGTTATTCTGGCTTTAACACACAGGTCGACTCACCTGGTGAAGAGATCTTTTGATGAGCCCAGATAGATGCAGGAGGTGGGAGCTGGCGCTCTCGTCTGCCACGAAGGGCAAACTGAAGTTTTCTTTAGCAGCTTTCAGCCAGTCCACATGCAACCTGAAGGACTCAGTGTCCACATACAGCTGCAGGAATGACTCATTCACCTGTGGGAACATTAAACACACCCTCACAATCAGTAAGTTTACTCACATATTTATGTAATGTTTGTTTTTAAAAAGTAGCCATTAATACCTTCAGTGTCTTGAAGTGAGCAGCAGTGTGTTGTATGTCAGGAAGACTTTCCAGTTTGTCTTCAACAGCAGCAAAGTTCACAAGTTCTTCATTTGTCTGTTGGAAATATGACAAAATACTTATAGTTTGTAACCATCAAAGGGTAATTAACAAATTACTTTAAATCTGGCATTGACACATTTGATGTATTCTGTTATAATAATGACAAAGGTTGGAGAAAAATGTCATTTTTGTTAAACTGTGAAAATAAGTTGGTAATGCTTCCGAATAAAGGAGGCTTCTTTATGAAGGGTTTATTAATGCTTTATAACTAGATTATTTGTGAGTTTGTAACTACTTTATAAAGCATTAACCATCACTTATGAAACAATTATAAACCACTGTTAATACATTGAAGCAGACTCACACTTTGGCAAAAATACTTGGTCAAATCAACCCAAACTATGACCCAGCAACAGAGTTATTAAAATAACCCAGCAGTTTTGAATGTGCACAGTTGCTCCGCTTGTATTTTTTAACTAGATAACTTTATTTGCCAAAATAATTTACAGTTTGGGTTGTTTTTTATTATTGCTTGTATGCTGATAATTTACTGAAAATGTGTTGATATTTAAAAGCTCAAAAAAGAATAAATTAATAAAAGTAAAACATTCAATCTTTCCAAATACTGAGCCTGCTGCAGTGGATGAAGCATTTTCTAACTGTTTTATAAATGACTAATAATGCTCTATAAGTTATGAATAATATGTTTTTAAAGCATTAATAAATTATTTGTGAAGGGCTCTTAAGAGGAGCAATAAATGTAACTTTCTTGTTGCCTAATTGTTGCAACAACAACTAAATTGAAATGAAAAATGTCCTGGAACTCATTTTCATTTTGTTCTAGGAGCTTTGCAGTGGGCCTTACCAAGTCGTGTATCTTTTTGGATGAGTTCAACAACCTCTCCAAATGATGGGTCATTGGTCCAAACATCCCACAGAGGGAGGGACTGTGGGTGGGTAACGATGCTGAATGAACAAACAGCTCCGTCAGAAGCAGCAGGTGGAAAAGGCACGAGATGGACCTCTGAATTACTGCGAAGACAAGAAAACGATGCAAAAACAATTACTCACTAAATTATTCTTCGGCCTCGGTAAAGTGTAGGCTTTCACAATAAAATAACTGCCAGCCTACAAGTCAAAAATAGTCTGAACAGATTGGTCCAACTGAGCAACATCCAGCTGTATTTGTACACACAGCTGCACAAATGATCCCACAACAGGTGGCTGCAGGCCTGCATTCATAACACAACTTAGATTTCCTCCCTTCTCCTTGACCCAGAGCTGCTGCATGATTCAGACTGAAAACCACAAAGCTGCATGGAAACTTGTTTTTATTTCTAAACCTCATGACGCACAAGATAAGCTCTGAAGCAGCTGCAGTTTGCTGGATGTTTTAGTCTGTTTGTCACGGCAGTAAGGAAGCCATTTGTCTGACATGATTGCAGTAATTGAAGTACTGGAGGAGCATAGGGACAACAAAATAAAACACTTGCATCAAATAAACTTGTGTAATTTGGAAGATGCCAAGTCTGATTTGAAACTCAAAAAGGAAGTACATATTTGATGCTACAATGCACACTTTTTAAACATCCCTCAGTTAACTGGGATATCCTGTCGTCTAGACGTGTAGATGTTTACAGTCATTCTAAAAATCAGATAAGAGTTGTAAGAAGTTTAAACTCCGTAATGACATTAAAGAGTGGTGGTGTAGATGAATGTATAGACACCAAATAAGTCAGATGCTGAGTGTGGGTGTGTGTCGGGGGAGGAAACAAACAGATCTCTGCAGCGTGATAGCTTGTGTTTCTGGGAAACATAAACAGTCGAGCAACGGATCACTTTACGTATGGCATACATTATTGATCAGCACTTTTCAGACGAAGCCAACGAACATAACGTCATTTTTTCATGATTTATTTTAGGTGAAACAGAAGCCACATCAGACAAATGCTCAGAGTGATTTTATACGGTTGTTTTTCCAAGTTTAACAAAGGTCATGACCACATAGAACATTTAATTTCACATATACCATACCTCTTATTTTCTGTTTTGTTTGTTTTTTGTTTCCTCATAAGAGTAGTTTACTTCTATGTCAGAACTGAAAAAAGACTACCTCAAATAATTTTCTAGTAATTGAGTTAAAGTTTGGAGTGGTAGTAGCTGGGAGTCATTTGCAACACATATTCTAAGCACTAACAGATTATATAAGATTACTCAAGATCCTGCAATATTGTGAGATTGACCACGTGGTTATTTTCAAGAATTGATCAAAATGTAATAACTCCATCATTGCATACAGTAGTTTTATGTATTTACCAGCTGAGAGCTGCAGGCGTGCATGTTAATGCATTTACTGTGCAGACAGTCTGCTGTGTTTCAACTTTTAGATTTGTGCAAATATTATGCTTTATGCATGCTAAGGAAGCAGGTGAATTTAAACAGGTGGACTCTTGCAGAATTTCATTAGCACTGACTGTTTTTAAAGAAGGTCTTGTAAATTTTAAACCGTTAAAAGGCTCAGAACGATATTCATTTAAAGCCGTTTTGAACATTAAACCTTTTTTCAGTCGTGCTGAAACAGAATGCTCCTTCTGCAGGACTGAGGTTAATGAAGAAGAAATTATAGGCTGTTAAACCAAAACAATGAGCTGTAAATCCTCTAAAACTGAGGGAAACTGCAGAGTGCAATGATAATTTTTGTTGGGTTGTAAATTGTGTTAATAGATCCTAATTCTTAAAGTACTGATATAAATGTCACAAATTTGAGTTTTTGTAGAACTATGTGGGTTAAGTTGTTTTTGCCTAACTTTTAATCTCATTTTCAGAGTATTTTCTCATGATTCTGCTTCCTTGACCTTATTGTTTTATTTTGTTGTATAATTACCTTTGTATATATTAGTTGTTTTAGTTTCCTGGTTTATCTTTAGTTCACTCCTGAGTCCCATCATGATGATTATCTGTGCTTGTATTTAAGACTCATGTTCTGCCCCTTTAAATGTTGGATTATTGTACATTATTTTTTTGTTCTCATGGGTTTACACCTGAGTCTTTTCTGTCCTGCAGTGCCTTTGATATGTTTAAGTGATTTTTCAGTTTTTCTGACTTGCTTTGGTTTTGTGACTCTGCCTTTTTTATCTATGCTCCTTTGTTTGTTTCAGACAGAGGTCCTCTTAATCATCAGTGATCTGTCTTTGAAGAAATAACATTTTCATTCAGATTAGCTTGTGTCTGTAAATCTACCCATAGATTAACGCAACATTAAAAAAGCCCAAAGCTCAATGCAACAAAGAACAGAACTGTCCTTTAGATGTGTTAGGTCATGCTTAAAGAATGTGAGGAATGCAGGGTTTTTCTTTTTTCAGAGCCCACTCCGAGCTTCCTGTTGGAAAAGGAGAGGAGACATCTGACTCAGATTAATCTCTGTGTGATGATATCAGCAGACTGACGCCTCGGCCCAAGCTCTTCACAGAGAAAACATGCCTTTTGTCAGGAGAGTTCGGCACTTCAGACACTTTTACTGCCACTCAGACACCGAGGGAGTGTAATTTATGGGTTACTTAAAGGTCAAGGGTCAACAGATGCAATGTCCTTTTATATTTAACATTTCATTCATTCAGTTTTTTAACATATGTTAGATATCAATATAAAAATCTCTATTAAATCTCCTGTATTGAAAATGACTTAATATTTGAAAAACCCTAACCCTAACCCTGTATTCCTAAGTAAATTTATGTGATGAGCAGCTGAAATGTTTTGAGCTGGCTGCCGTTTCAACCTCAGCCCTTTTTGCCAGCGACCTTCAGTTTCTCCAAGTGTCAGATTTCACATCAGGACTTTGCCCGGGCAGAACCGCAGAGGCCAAATGGACTCCAGAGTTTGTGAAATGACAGATAATGTTGGATAGAGCTGAACTGAAACTTAACACTCTGATAATGTGGGGCTCAAATTTACGTCATCTAGTTTGATACAAGAAACATGAACACATTTCAGGTGTAGGGAAGAAAAAACTGTTCAACTCTGCAAATCTAAACGTGTTTTTGTTGTTTTGCTTTGCTTCACAATAACTGTAAATGTAAGCATTTCAAGAATCACTTGTTTACATTTTTTCAAATGGCAATAAAACCTGTTGGGTGTTTTGGAGGATAACCTTTATCAGATGTTTATCTTATCACTATCAGATGCAGCAATTGAGCTTTTTTTCCACATTTGGAGCCAAAAGAACAAATAAGGTCAAATATTTATTGTTTTGCTTCTACCTATTATATAAATAATTCTTGTAAAAGGGTTTGTTTAACACTACAGTTGTGATTTTTTTCCTGAAGCTTTCCAACTTTAGCCAAAATAGAACCAAAATAAAAACATTAACAAAACTAGCTTTCCTTAAAGATAAGCTTGTTGCAAATTGTTAAACAATCTGTTAGTTATCAGAGGATGTGTTGACTCTAGGATCTAAATCCAATGATTATTTTCAGAGAGTGTCATTAAAATCTGTCAACTGGGTCATGAAATATTTTGCTAACAGTTAGATAAACAAATGCACAAACAATTACATAAATGTCCATCTTTTATGAAGGCAAGTGATGAAAAATATTAAAGAAAAATAAATAAAGTTTTCACACAGACAAACCCTGGAGCAGGGGTCTCCAATCCTGATCCTGGAGGGCCACCATCCTGCAGGTTTTACTTGTTTCTCTGCTCCAACACCTGATTTGAATCAATGGGTGATTATCAGGCTTCTGCAGAACATGAAGAGGTAATTTAACCTCTGAATCAGGTGTGTTGGAGCAGGGAAACGAGTAACACATGCAGGATAGTGGCCCTCGAGGACCAGGATTGGAGACCCCTGACCCAGAGTTTTTGCTAGTTTTTTACTTTGCCACTTTTCCAACCTTTACCTGAAAAACCAGACAAATGAAATGCTGTTTTAAATATGTTTGATCTGAAAGGAAGGATTTTATCACTAAAGTTAGTTCTGTTGTTTAAAATTGTATACATGTACATGTATTTTTTGTATTTTAATATGTTTATACTGAGTCTGTACTCTTACGTAACCACTGCTTATTAAACTGTCACCTACCTCGGCCAAGGACACAACTGTAAAACCACAACAGTGTTTTTTTCCCTGGTTGAACAAAGACGTATTGTATTTCTACACCTTTCTTAGTATGTCTTGTCAAAACAAGATATCAGATATGATTTTTTTCCTTTGCCCTAACAGCTGAAATATAAGACGGTCTGTTTGATTAAAATCTGCCTGAAGTTTATTTTCTTTTCTGGTTTGATCAGGTTCAGCCCCATAAGTGGAAAGAATGTTACAAAACTTGAAAAAAGATAACTGCACGTCTGTTCACCCTCTGAGAAAATTATACAATATTTCAGCCCCTGTTTCTCAATGTGAGTCAGACATTAACTTTCAGACAAATATGAATCTATCTCATTTGCAGCATTTCTGAGGCAGACACTTGTGGTTCGAAGACATCTGGAAATAAAACTTCACACCTTTTCTGAATTCTGCCTGTACACACTAAATAAACTTGTGGTTTGATTGCACCAAATGAACTCAGCACTGAATTCAAATTCGTAACTAATCTCATTAGAAGGCCTTAATCACAAACAGATGTTCTCTTACAGACACATTTCTATTCAAGCAACCAAAATGACTCAAAGATCTTGTTGCATCTTAGTTTCTGTACATAAAGATTTGGTACTGTAACAGGTTTCAGCCAGAGAAGGATTCTCACTGGAAACTTGGAAAAGTCTCTTTTAGTAGTTGGAAAATTACTGAGGAAGAAAGTCAGCAGAAACTGTGCTTCTAAGAAAAAAACAAAAACAAAAAGAAAACATCCACCGGCAGTTCAGCGTCCAGTCATGCATCTGGCAGAGCAAACAGCTGTGACAGCATTACAGCATTAAAGCGGAGAGAACGGCCGTCTTTGATGTGTTCAGCAGGCCTGTTTCGTCAGAACACATTCACTCAAACATGAAACACCAACAAGTGCGTGCAGTGTCTCACATAATCGCCCACTTCCACCGTTTCTGTTTGAGTTTGTGCCCCTTTTTTCTGCTGGGTCAGGCAAACAAACGCTGGAGTTTCCTGTGTGTGCTCAGTGGACGCCTTATTTCCTCAGCTCTCTTTACTTTTACTCTCAAGGACACTCAGTGAACTCATGAACAGCTGCTCTGTTAGCTTTAAAGAACTGGATCAAGAACAAGTTCAAGGTTTGACTTTCAGAAATGGTTGTTTTTCCTCATTTTTAAGATATTTTTATTCCATGCCTTTGGTGTGAACTGAGACTTAATAAAAAATGTGCATAATATCCAGACAGCTTGACAAACAAAGTTGCACAAATAAATTGTTAATCATTATTTGATTAAATGATTACTAATAAACTTAAAGGCCCAGAATTCCTTGAAGGAGTGCATATTGCCGCAGATCATTTTATGATGATACATTAAAGCTGTTTTGGTCAAACCTTGAAAAGTTTTTTGTTTTTATAAAAGTAATATAAACTGAAACCCTTTTAGTCCCTTATAAAGGACTACCTGCTACTTTATTTAGAAAGTGGCCATAGATTACATTAAATCAACTCAGTGAAAAATGTTTTACAGCATCCTGTTTCCTGATCAAGCTTGACGCTTGATGTGTAACATTACAATCAAGAATTAATATTTGTTTTATTCTTGCTGATAGAATGGATTCAGAAAAGAAGTTCTTATCCATTCCTACATGAATTATCTAATCGCTGTTCTCCCTTTGTTTTTCTGACCCCATCTTGATGATGCCACACATAAAAAGTAGCTGAGCCAACATGGAGTACAAGTGAGTCACTGTGTGTTCACAGTGTCAGCAGTTATGGACACAAGATGACAAAGTTTCTTGGCTGCTGTGGACTTCTAATCGCAGTAACACATGTGGCCACTGGGAGGAAAATTGACCATCTTACTTACTCACGCTCTATGAAAACCTGATCGATCTGACCCCAAGCAGCGAGTGTACAGCTGACATTACAGTAAGTGCCCCGGTGATGTGTGATGCTGACATCACTGTCTGCTGAAGTGACTCAGTTTCTGCCTCTCTCAGACAAACACACTTTCTCCTGATTTATCTGCAAGTCATCACATCTTAGTCATTATTGGCATGTTGTCTTGAATGCATGAAAGTGTAGAAGGTATAAGCTTAAATCATAAAGAGGTTGTCAGTTACAGTGTGTGTGCTTCTCTTTTTTCACCCAAAACAACTTGGCATGAAGAACATCATCTCAGATATTTTCCTACAAAACTTTTACACAGCTATAACCACAAAAAGCTGGAGTTTCGCTGCCAGGTAAACACTGCAAAACTTCCAAATAAACCCATCTGTTTCTGCTGGCTAAAAGGAAAGACAACATCAGACCTTTCCAGCTTCCCTTTCATGTGCAATAACTGTGCAGAGGTAAAACAAACATTTGGTGCACACTCTGTCACGTGGTACGAGGAAGTTAAGCATGTGGTCAGAAACTACTCTCAGCCAAGTTACACCAATAATTTATGACTGTTTTATGATGCAACAACAAAGCATCCAGCAGTCCGATAACAGCAGTATAATACTCGTAAAAATGTCAACATTTAATTGATATTGAATATTTCATTGATTTCAGAATGCCTTCAGTTGTACAAAATCCATCACTGCTTCAAATGCATTTCTGATTTACTTGAGTACTTTCAATATTTCCCCCATTCTTTAAGCTTTACTGTGTTTAAAATCTTTTTAGGAGCTCGCAGAACAGACATGTTGATGCAAAAATAGTGTTAAGCTGCAAGTTTTGATTTTTAATGTCTTCATTGGGATTTAATGAAATAAACAAGTTCATTAAATTTTACAAATCATCTCGACCAGAAGCAGATAAGGAGGAAAATGTTCCAGAAACATGTCTGAGCATTAATACTAATGGTTGTTAAAGTATAAAAGTCACACAATTTGATCTATTTTTACAAGACACTGTGCTTTTAACCATAATATTCTTACACTGGATGTGAAAAGAAGGAAACTAGAAGAAAAATGTCTGTTGGTCTAGTTTAAAGTATCTGGGGAAACCCCAAACACAGACAGAGTCTCTCTCTCACACACACACACATACACACACAAGTACAGCCAATCACTGACAATCCTGAAACTAAACAGGTTATTTAGAAATCCAATGAAAACAATAAAACACTTGAGTTAAAATAATGTCTCATTCATTCACCCTGTCAGTCATTGTCCCTCTCAAACTCTCTCAGGCTCAAAGTAAAAGTAAAGACCACGTGTAGTAAAGCCCCCCTCCTTCACACAAACACACTCCCTCCTCCACACACACACACAAACACACGTTGTGTTTGTCTGAAAGTAACAGGAACAAACTTACATTTCATCTTTCTGCTCCTGCTGTAGTAAACAAAAGTCCCTCTGAGTCCAGTGTGAGTACTGTACGTGTGTGTAATTGTGTTTGTGTGGACTAAATGTAAAAGTTCCCTTTTATAGCTGAGAGTATGACACATCACCTGAGTCATCAGCCATCGTCGCCATTCAAGCATCGACGCCCACGCTGGCCAGCCACCCCTCTCTAACCCCCCCTTTATCTGAAAAAAGCTTCAAATTTCTTTGTTTGTTGAAGTCATTATGAATAAAATAAATCTCATATAATTTAAGCTGAAGGCTCAGAAAATATTTAATTTAAGAAATTTGCACTTTTCCTTCCTCTCCCTGTCTCAGGTGGCTTCACCTCACAACCATAACACAACTTTTGGAAAGTTATAAAGTAAATAAAAACAGAAGTTAGAAATGTGGAAGGTAAAAGGAGGAAGAAATTAATTTATTCTGGGTTTTTTTTTTCATTCTATGGGGTGTTATTCTGTGAATGGGAATATCATTGTGTGCAAATAAGGTGACAACATTACAATTGTGCTGACCAAAAATAAAACAAAAGATTAACAGGAACAGAATCTGAAGCTAAACTCAACAAAACTGAGTAAAACTCTAACACGAGGAAACTTTGCTTCAGCTCGTCCTATTTGTTACACCGTTGCTTTTGCAGATTTTCAAGGATTTAAAAGAACTTTTAGAAACTATTTTTGTCTTAGAAGTTTGTGTTGAAAAAGAAAAGAACTTATTCTACTTTCCCAAAAAAATGAATCTTAAACTCACAAAGTTTACTTCTTGAAGGATCGTGTATGAATGTCTTTAGGATTCAATCATTTCTTCTTGCTGAGTTAATAAGTGAGTTAATAAGTTTCAGTTTCATCATAAAGTGATAAAACCAACATTTGCAACATGTCAGTGAAATAAATAATATGCAAACATGTTTTTCTTATTATTTTGTCATTGTATTTTCAACACGCCTTGTCCACACGGACACGCAACGTTTTCATTTCTCAAAATATTCTTCAAAACGTCTCTGTTACTAGAAATGTCTTCATCCACACAGAAACACTGAAAATGACCCTAAATGCTGTTTTAGCGATGGCGAGCGGTTATGTTTCACTGTAACGCTGCCACGAAAGTAGATCAGAAACAGGAAACAAGGCATGGAGCACGCTCATAAATCTGACAGTCTGGGTGTGAAATCTAAGCACAACCAGGAAAAGAGGTCGGCAATCCTCAGGTTGTTTGTACGGCTAAGATATCATTGTTTTCAAAAGGTTGTATTTTGGATGTCAACACTAAAAGATTTCAAGATTTCTTATTTATTTTGGAATTTATTTTCAGAAAAATAGCATTTTGGGGCCCCTAAAACACTGTTCCCATGTGGACGCAAAGCTAAGCTGAAACAAAAGAAAACTTTTACATATTCCCAAAACTTCTTCCTGTGTGGTCGGCTCTCAGATGGAAAGGATGGGTGATAGTGTATTTAGATATGTGCAGTTTTCAGCTTTACCACTAGGTGTCACTAAAATCTCCACACTTATCCTTTAAATAAAAAAATGTGTTGTTTTGACTACATCCCAAAAAACTTAAAAGCATCTTAAATAAGTTTTATATGACAATAGTAGCACCACAATAACAGTACAAAGGCATCCGCTTTTATGAAAATATATAATAGGCTCAACAAAAATCTCCAGGTTGAGAACATTTATGAATATGAGCAGTTTTTATGACAATGTAAACTTCCTGTACTTTAGTTTGTTAAAAATAACCTGCCTGATGTTTTGTTTTTCTTTTTGATCAATTAGGGGCAGCTGAAACCGACTGTAAGCACAGCACTTAACGTAACATATATTTACTCATAATAAACAAAATAAAAGTAAACAAACACAAACTAGACACTGACAGATTCAACCTTCATTTACTCTAGCACAAACTACTTGCTTGGTAAAAAGAAATTTTTAAAAATACATGAAATCTGATCTTTTAAACTCCTCACTCTGCCACACCAACATTTGATTTTTTACATCTCTTGTCTGTTGATCAGTTGTTTTTTGGACAATAAATTAAAATGACCTTAACATTTTAACATTTACAGTTTAGATGAATGTATCCACTGACTGCATGCTGTATTGAAACATACAATATGCAAATTAGGCTATTTTTGAAACAGATTGTATTTCTTTTCCATCCACTTTCTTTTCCAAGTTAGTCTAAAACAGTTTCCCAATTTCTGGGCATGGAATTAACCAGTTTCTGTAATTTGATAGCTGTGTAGTAAGTGTTGTTTCTTTGCCAGCAAAGCTTTCAGTTCCTCCACACTATAGTTCAAAACAGTGACGTAGTTTTCTCTGTTGTCTCCCATTCTTTAATTCTCTGTAGGATCAAGGTGAGAATTCTTATTGTCTCATTATCAACCAGCAAAATGCAGATCAGTTTACTACACAGTCTCAGAAGTATATCTTTTCTACTCATTGAAGTAGATGCCAAAAATAAGTAGAGTCTCAAACCATGTGCTTATCTGTTTTGGTTACATTTAGAAAGTTAAAAGTTTACATTTAGAGGTTGGAAAAGTTTGTTTGACGCTTACAAGTGACTATAAATGAATGTATGAAGTTGACTCACACCTTCTTTTTTGGTTTTTAGTCAGTATTTGGTTGGGTTTCGAGGAACTGTGGTAGCTGGGTGGTTGGTACCGTGGTCTTATACTTCTGAGGCTGCGGGTTCGAGCGCAGGTTGTGTCAGGAAGGTAATCTGTGTGCGTTTGCTCACTGTGGTGATCCTAACATTCAGGAGCAGTTGAAAGACAACATTTCACTGGGTTTAGAAACCATGTGCTTGTTTATGTAAAATCTTTTAACTGCGATGTTTTGCACGAACAACCACATTACTTTTCTGTTTGTTCTGCATTAAGATGACAGATAATTTATGTGGTTGCTCCCTCATTCTTTCTCTCTTGTCTGAATGTCTAACCAGAGTCAAGTTTTCAGATCTGATACTGGTCATTCTGGGTTGATCTCTTTCCAGAAACTCCTCAGTTTTTGATTTTATACAATCAAATGTTCTAGAAGAATACTTGGACTTTTCCTTTTACTTGTGTCAACAGTATTTACTGCTGCTTTAATAAATCAGTTACACAGACTGCAGGAAAAAAAATGAAATGAGGCGACATTTTATCCTTTCCAGATGTTTTTAGCACACATTGCATTGGCATTTTAATCATTTAGTGAACAACTCTGAAACTTCTGAAGATGACAGAGTTGGAGCTTCTGTTCAAAAAGTCACAACTTACTCACTCAGGTTAAATCACTCCAAACTAAACAGTCAGCTAAAACACTGTAAATTCTATGTAATTGGAGGATCATTATCCCAGTTTATTCATTAGATAGTGGTTTGGCCTGAATGAAAACTGCACTGTCAGGGTGGATCAAAAGTGCAATCTGCTGAATGACGCTGCAGAGTTTCCAAGAAGCCACCAGTTTCCTGCTTCTTTTGAAATGCTTTCGATAGGTCACCCTCCACCCACGAGGATGCAGAAAAAAAATGAATAGGTGAGCTCTGTTCAGGCATCTTTACATACTCTGCCTCCTGACACCCAACATAATGTTGTTATATGTGTGCTAATGTCATCAAATGGTGTGCTTTTCATGAAGGGCTGAAGCGGTGAACTTTAACCCAGTGAAAGTAAAGCATGGAAACGCGTCATAACGGCTGCAGGCTGATTTGCTCTTTTGTCATTAAAGATGATGCCATATGGGGTAACGGCGAGGTTGCATGTTTCCGTGCGTGTGTTGAAAGGGGGGCTTGGCCTGAATAGCAGTTTTTTTTTTCACACTCAGACTAACTTGTTTCATCATTTCCTCAACCACCCACGTTCCGGATATTTCTCACTTTGTAGCTCCCGCCCTTTCTCTCATGTCTGACCTCTGCTGAAGGGAGGAATGCGAGGAATGCAGCAAGTGAATGGGCAAGTGAGGTTAGACAGCATGTAAATCACTGATGAATGAGGGGTTTTCCCATTTTTTTAACCCTGATACCACCCAAGTGAAATGTTTTTAAGCTTGTTGAAAAAGTTTGATTATATCAACGTCAACAAAAGAGGACTTAGAGGGAGGGAAAAAGACAAAAACATTTAGCAAGCACACAAAAGGACACATTCTGGTATGCTGCCCTGGCAAATTTTGACCCAGATGGACTATTTTTAGGAATCAAAAAGCCCCGCTGCCTCTTTTCTAAAGCAACAGATTGAACTGGCACCAATTTAAATCATCACATTAGGCAGGAATTCAGCCTGACAACCAGCTTGATCTCCCTATAGACAACAAATGAAGCGTGTCATCAAAGCAGAAGCTGAAGTAACCAGTATAATGTTGCCTTCCATGGAAATCTTATGGGATTTGGAGAATTTAACGTTCTGTCTGAAACCCCCAGCATGACTTGATCTCATCCTAAAATTTTTTCCAAGTGTCTTATGTCATCACATATAAATCTAACATAGTTATGTTTCTTTTTTTCCATTAGGGACAGAATTACGTTATGTTTTTACTCCTGCATGTTTAACAGAACAAAAATGCACATCCTTTTTCCTCGTGGAAACACGTGGAGTTAGATGTGGAACATATGGTTGATCTGGGAGGTTCCACGACAATTCTACAGAATTCCTATCTGACTAAAATCCCAAAATACCAACCAGAGCCATAAAAAACCGAGTGACCCTCACCCACACAGGAACTGAGCAAAGTTTTCCAAGATTTATATTTATTATTCCAGTAATACTGGCTGAGGAGCCACAATATTTGCAGTAAAAAGGTTAACACATTTATTCTCACATTAATACAATTTTGTAATTGTTGTCAGTGGAAAAAAGGGAATATTTTAAATTTGGTGAAATAGTTCTTCTGTATTTTAAGATAACAGAGGGGGTTCAACAAAAAAGCATTTATAAATACACAAAACAAACAAATTAACCCTTTGTACACCATTAGGGCAGTTAATTTAAGCATTTTACTTCCTGCTTTATTTAAAAATAATTACATCAAACCCTATAGAGTGTTTAAAAGTGAATAAATATCTGGTCTGGTCTCTTTGTGTCTTTAAAAAAATTATATTGTTCTTTTTGTTTATTGAACCAAGTTTTTTTCATGCATTTGTTGTCAGTTTTTGCAACAGTCATGATTTGCATGAATTGTGTGAATCTGCAGTGTGTGCGCCATCTAAATAATCAAAATGAGTGAAGTTTGCTTGTATTTAAAATTTTTTTTACTAAATGGACCTAAAGGTGTTCTCAGCCACTGTATTATAAAATTCCAACCAAAAACAGATACTTTTCCTATGTTTAACCCATCTATTTTAAGCCTCCTACAACAACTGATAAAGTATCCTTTTTTATTTAATACTTTAAATTTAAAACTAAATATACAATATACTTTTTGTATTAAAAATATATTTGCAGAACTGTATGGTTCACACCAAACCCAAAACCAAATACATTCTAAAAACTGTAAAACAATATATTAAAGAAATAATATGATGTAAAAGTGACATAATTAATGTCAGCTTGAAGACAAGATGCAACCAAAAGGTGTCCTTTACGGTCTAAATGTGGTTTTCTTTTTCCCTTATTTAAAAAGACAGTCAATTAGACTTCTTTTCTTGTGTTTCAAGACATTTTGCTTCTTATCCAAGAGGCTTTTTCAGTTCTGTTAATGCGAGGTAAATTCACATGCAGATTAGTCTCACTCCCCTCTGTCATGAGGGACATCAGGGACTTTGTTGACCTGCTGGTGAGGAGGTTTGGACACATGTAGGAAGGTGTGAAGTGAAACTGACTGAGAATCAGATCCAAAGCAGTTTTTTAAGCTCTGGAAAGCTGGAACCTGAGTTATTTTGTTTTGTTTGACATGTATGGCTTCTTCCTTTCAAACTATCTAATTTATCTGTCCAAAATATGAACATTACTGTCCTCAAAGGAGTGTCTTTTATCCTACAGATGTTCGTGAACGTCTGAGTTTTGAAGCGCCTGAAGCGTTGGAGCTCCTGTTTGTGTAAAAGGAGCATCTCATGCAGTTTAAAGCTTGGCCACCCTGCACATTTCAGTTTTAACTGAAAAAGCCAGTCGGATGAGAAGCAAAACAGTCTTTGGATTTGCCATGTCCCGGATGACTGAGTATTTACACAAACACATCTTTTTATTTATTTAAACTGTCATGTTTGAAAGTCATGGTTTATCTGTTTTTCCTGTTGAACACTTTCCAGCAGGTGATGGTTTCTGCCAAAAAGAATATCATGTGTTTTGTCATATTTGACACCAAACTGTGGTCCCAAAATGCAGAGAACCTAATATAAATGCTCAATTGTAAGTTTAAAAGGGTTATATTTTACATTGTTGCAATTTATAAGATACATGTTGCACATGCTTTACAGATCAGGGACAATAGAAGTGAATCAGTGCATCCGGCCAGTATCACAGAGGCTTTCTGTACGATTTTAGCTGACAGGTTGATGAAACTCTGGAGGCTTGCCTGAAAGTTAAAAATGGCCCATTAACACCTGTAGTTTCTCAAACCAGATCAAAGAAATTGCAGGCTTCAGCTTTTCTGCATATAGCATTAATGAGGCCACAGTGACATTTTTTTTTGTAAATTTCCTGTCACCGAGGCTCTTTTGAAGCAGGTTGAGTGACTGAAATCTTGCATGGAAGTCAGCGGGAACTGAAAGTAGCTGCTCTGCTAATTAACATGTAGCTCCTCATCTGTCAGCCGATTTTCTGATGACTTCAAAGTCACTTTTTCCTGTGGCTGTGGTCTGCATGCCTTCACATTAAATCCATCAACCTGCAAAGTCTTTTGTTTTTCAGATGACCCATTAATCTATTTTACTCCATGACACAAGAGGACCGAAAGTCATGCTAACAGTGTAGAGGTGTCTTTAATCACATAAAAATGAATGAACAGATTTAAAGGACATTTTCAGGAAATGTTGGGGTTGTCACAAAAATAAAAATGGATTAAATTTTGATTCTGATCCTGATTATAACCCGAATCACACTATTTTTTTAATCACGCTGTGGTCTTGGCGTAAGTTTGCGCTCTTTGAGTTCTTTTAGTTTTATTTATATTTTACTTTTATTATTTTCTTTTATATTCAAGTATGGTTGACTTTTTTTGCCGCTTGCAGATGGAGCATATTGATCTGTAAAGCTGTGCAGCCAAACTGGTTGTATGTAATATATAAACCTAATTCAATTAAAGAAGAGTAACTTTAACTTCAACATTTACCATTAAATGATTTACTGTTAAACCTAAGGTTTTAGTTGTTTGTAGTATTTCATAAAGAAAAACACGTGTAAGATTATTTGAGCATATTTTCAAAACCAAACGGACCCTTTAATATAATTCTGTGCAAATAAATTGGAAAACTCAATATATACAGTCATATTATATGGATACAAAAACGGATTTGCCTAAATCGGACTTTAACATGAATAAATTGTACAAATTGACCTAAAAGGACTGTGAAACACAGACTTACAAGCAATTTACAGAAAAGTGGAGCAGAACGCTACAGAATATGAAATTCTTGTCATCTTTTATGTTTAGTTTTAAAATAAATTTAAGTTTGAAAAGCTGATACTGCAGGGGTCAACATGAACTATTTGTAATTGCTTAGCTGAGTGTGACAATAACTGCACTGTATTATGTAATATTTAAAATGAATAATAAAAAGAAGTTGACACTTTGTCCTTAAACCAACTTCCTAACATGTGACAAAACTCCACTACAGTGTTCAAAAATCACCCTGCTCTGTGAGAAAAGAAGAAGATAAAGGAAAACAAATTGTTCTTGTGTTGTAATATAATAAGTAATTGTTGTGTCATTCTGTCTCAATTATTGCTGTTTCACAAAAGCTCCTTTGAAGCCCTTTGACTGGTTGAAACCTTGTATTGGGCCTTGGGAAAAAGAAGCTGGCTGCATTGCTTAGTCAAGCGTAGTTCCCACAGTCAACCTATACTCATGACCTCTTTGTTGAAAATAGCACACAGAAAACTTGTTCTGTGAGAGAAAACGTTCATTTCCTTGAACCAAAGTTGTATTAATCCACTCCAGACTTTCAAGCTGCCAAGTTTGTGTCCAAAGCATGATCCCCTAACTCCTGAATAACCTTTTTACTGGTTTTCAGTATTTAGAACTGATATCAACATATCATCTATAAGGCTCTTAACAACTTTAATCACACCTAAACAATCATCAGCCACAATAAAACAAAAACACCAAGCCGTACAAACGTCTCAAAACCTGAATAGAGTGGAGAAATCTGACCTGTTGTGGAGGTTTGTGGAGTCTGGCTCAAAATCTTTTGAAGTGGGCGTTTTGAGAATGATCCCTGGGGAGATTTAAGGCCAAATATACCAATTTGGAGAGAAAACACGTCTGAAAGATGCCTAAATTTATCTGAAAAGAATAGGATAAAATTAGGTTTAGTTTGTTATAGAAATGAAGGATTTGTAAATTTGTACATTTAGATTTAATTGAAGAAGTCAAGTAATCAAGCACTTCATATTTAGAATAGAATAGAATAGAATAGAATAGAATAGAATAGAATAGAATAGAATAGAATAGAATCATACTTTTTGTCATTTTATGGCTCTTATACAAATAGATTGTGAGAGTCTTCCTACTTTGGTGCAGATTTCTCAAAATAGTACAAAAATAATTTAAAAAAAAACTGTAAATAAAAAAGCAAACACTTCCATTCACATTCAGGAATTACAGGCTGTCAGAGTTCTTATGGTCCAGGAGTAAAAACTCTTTTAAGCCTATTTCATCTGCCAGTAAAATTTAAACTCAGAAAGATTTTTTTTTTACCAAACATTGTCTCTCCCAGCTCCTAAGTGAACCAAATGATTGTTTGACTTCTTGATGGTAAAACGAGATGTTCAGTAATGGAAACCTGAGTGGAAAGAAGTTCTGTGACGGTCAAAACACGTTGAAGTCTTGATTGGTGCTTTCATAGATTTTAGCACAATTTATAGACATAAGTTTTGCATCTTATATAGGTTTTTAGTTGTTTATGTAATCCATAATTTAACTAATATTAACTGAACTGTTTGTGCCAAATGAAGTCCATTTTCTTATGATATTTGGGATTAAACGACTTTTATAACAGGAAGCAATTCACTGGATTCTTGTTAATAGAATACTACATAATATAAAGCTGAAAGTTTCCACATGGCACTTAAAACTGACAGTTGATGCAGATAAATCCAACCATGCACCACCTCTAACCTTCACTGGTAGTTCTGTATGCCAAACGTTTCTTATCATGTTTCCTGCATCCTTTCTAAGAAAAACACTTATCACGCACTGAGCATACGCACATATAGTTTTCTGATGAAATGCTGTGGTATATTTTAAACAATTTGCGAATGCTGCAGAAAAGAAACCGTCACTATTTGTTAGGGAAAAAAAGGCATACTGTATCAGTGATATGAATATTAGTCATCGCCGCTTCCTGCTGCAGTCAGTTGAAGTTGTGCAGCGAGGCGAGACGGTGACTAGACAGAGACAGGGCGAGCATGTCCGAACTCTTCATCACATTCATCTATGGGTGCCTCTGTTTTTCACTCTGCCTCTTGTCAGGCCATCCATGAGGTTCCTTCAGGCAACTCCCAGTCAGACACCTGGAAGGACCTGGGAGGAGAAGGAAAAACAAACACAAAAGGAATTTTTATCCAAACTCACTACTCAAGACTGTAGCTCTTTACAGAGAACTGAGTTAAAGATAAATAATCATGTAGAGTCTAATAATTAAACTAAAGTCTTGATATGATATCTTAATAAGAGGATTTCTAGGAAAAAAGGAAATTCCTCGAGTGCACAAGTTAGACATTAGTGGAGACAGAAAAAGCGATGGAGTCTACTGTATGTTGCAGGAGGAAGACAATAAATCACTAAAGGCCTTGAAGGAATGCATGTCACCTGCCGCCTTTCATCCCAGAGTTTTAGACTAAGAAAGTCCAATGTTGGGAAATATAACGAGTTTAGTCAAACCTTGAAAATAACTTTATGCCCGATCTCGTGCACTGCTGCAGTATCCTGCGTGACCTCACATGATCTGTTAGAGAATCACTGTCAGCCACTACTACACCAAATTTTAGCCTAATAACTGTAAAATTCACTGAAGTATAGCTAAAATTGCTTAGATGTGGCGGCCATCTTGAATTGGACTGACTAAAAGTTATTTAGTTGTAGATGTACTTTCTCTTTTCATTCAAATCCATTAATTGGTTAATTAAATATTTTTCTAATGACACAAACACACACACATGGGAAAAAACAATATTGTTCCATCTTTGTTTTAGGGGGAAAATGATAAATATATTTCTGCCTTTCATACGTGTGTATGACTAAAATAAAAGCTACATAAACAGCAGATCAATACATTAAATATGATGCATTTAGGCAAACTGGGAGCTACCTGAAAGAACAAAAAAAAAACAATAAATAAACAAAACGATTTTTTTATAAATGAATGAATTGGTTTATTTTAATAGCATTTAATTAAAAACTACAATTATATGAAGAATATAAAACAAACAAAAAAATGAATGGGCTGAAATCGAAGCTTGGTATAATCAAGTCAAATTCAAAAATCACATAAAAATCCTGAAGACAGAACAAAAAACAGACTCAGTAAATGTTTTCACTGATCTTAATAACTATGTACATTATCCAAAAACACTATTACAGTTTTTTATCAAAGATTTTGAAACCCTGACTTCAGATGAAAGAGATCTTTAGTTTGTAATACATTCCTCAAGCTGTTTTGCAACCAGGTACTTTTTACGGCATGACAATTTTCCATCAACTTTCTGTTTACTTAGTGGGTTTTGTTTTCAATAAATCATTTGCTTTTTTCCAGGAAGTGTTAACACTTGAGGTGTATGTGCATTCCATCTTTACTTCAGCTGTGTTAAACAACACTTAGCTTCTTCATTAGGAAGTGCTTTGTTTTTTAAGGCCTCTGGTTTAATAATATCTGTATTTTTATGAACTGTTGTCATGAAAGCAGGACAGTCATGGAAATGTCTGAGTGTTTTGTATTTTTTGTTGTTTAGCTTGGATGTTGGTTGCTCATGTACCAACATTGGAAAACTATCGACACAGTCATAGTGAGAAGCTGCTAGTAATATACTGAACATCTGACGTTTCCAGGAAATACTAAAAGTTATGTACCAGCAACATCCATCGTTTATAAGTAGATGGATGAATTGTTTTTCAGTTTTTGAGAATTTATCTAGGTTTGTTTAAAATCATACATCACAAACAGCAGACTTCAGCCCAAATCAGACAGAACTAAAAGCACTCAGAGAACCAGAACTCCACCAAGGCCACAGTGTGATTAGAAAAGAGTGAAATCCAGGTCATAATATGGAGGACCACCATCTTTTGACCACCAAAATTTAATTGACTTTTTTTTTGTGGCAACCCCGACATTTCCTGAACATTTCATCCAAATCTGTTCTTTAGTTTTAACTTGATCTTTGCTAACAGACAGAAAAACAAACCAACGAATACAGCCAGAAACCTCCTTGGTGGAGGAAAAAAAAGGGTCACATGTAGTAGCAGAGACAAGGTTTTAACAAAGGTGTCACCTGTTACCTTGACCTTTGACCCCATGAACCTTGAAATCAACAGGCATCATATTTGACCCATGAGGTGTGCAGTTTCACATTCCTACATAACACTGTTGGAGAGTTAGAGAACTGGGTCATCTGTGACCTTGCCCGACCTTGCACAACCTTGACCTTTGACCCCGTTACATTGAAATCAACAGTGACCTTTGACCTTGAAGTTTGACCGGATCTCCACCAAACTAGTAGAACAGTAGAACAGACAAAAATGGTTGTCAAGGGAGACAACAGACAAAAATGGTTGCCAAGGGAGAGAAAATTCCAATGATGTCACCACATCAAAGGACATCAAAGGAGCCTGTCCCTTTGATGCCCACCTTTGTGACACCACTGATGACATCACTTCCTAACACTAACATTCTTCACTTTAGTCAGATCAGTTTTCAGTTTGTATCAAACAGGACGTGTTTTTTTGCTGTTTCATTATGAGTGCCACGGTTCCATATGGGTTTAGAAGTTTGCTGGAGTGCCTTTGCAGAGCAGTAGTCCTTGCACAGCCATCGGACATCAACAAGTTTCTGTTCCAGTATTTTTCAGAGCTGGATAAATTTAAAACATCCAACCCTGAGCCTGACCCCAAAGAACTTGTCTTCAACTTCGAAGAGCAGTGGGAAATCAACTTTTTTAGACGTATGTGGGGGGAAAATAATGATTTAGCAATCTCTTCTGTTCTGTCTCCCACTAATTCAGAAAATATAGCCTGTAAGAAAGATCCAGCTGAGATTCCCATCCATGCAACACCAACTGCACGTGCTAGGAAAAAATGTGGAATCCCTCCACCTGTCAGCAGAGGCAAGAAAATTCCTCCTCCAACGACGTCAAAGGTACCAAATGATGTGAGTAATGTAAATGTGAAAAAAAGTCATGTATCTGTTAAAAATGCAGTAAAGCCAAAGCAAAAAAAGGTAGTCAAGGACGAAAGCAGCAGCTCCCCTAGTGGCAGAGCTCTGGAGCCTTTGAAGGCTGCAATTAAACCTAAAACATCCAGTGTACCAAAAACCGTAAAACAGCCATCAGAATCATACATTCAGGATTTAATGGGAGGTAAATTAAAACCCAAACCTCCTGCTGCACCAAAGCCATTACGTAAGAAATTAGATAGGGAGAGGGATATGTCAAACCCAAAGTTACCTGACTTTGTCATTCGCAATGACAAGTCAATGAAAAGAGTTACGTGGGCAGACAGAGAAAGAGTTAAACCCGTTCTTTTTTGCACAGACCAGAACACACAGTCTTCTAGTACTTGCTGCCACCATTTAACAAATCCAGTTCATGTCATAAGATACAGAATAGCTTTACCTCCAACTACAGGCCTCTGCCCTTATCACCATGGAGTATAAGAAACTTTAATTCATTCCAGATATGCAAAAACGTGATCCAGAATATTATGCAGCAGAGATGATCCTGACTGTGATTGAAAATGTGGCATAAAGAGCTTTGTAACTGTGACAGAATTCAGACTTACTTATGTTGTAGATTGTTTTGTTTTTCACATCTCTGCAAGAAATGCCTCTGGATTGGATCTCAGTTTGACGAAGTTTCTGGTTGGGATTTGAATGTTCTCCGATGTGCATGTATGGGTTTTCTCTGGGTGCTCCTGTTTTCTCCCGGAAAACAGTCCAAAAAAAGTAATAGGTGTGTGTGTGTGGGTGGGTGTGTGAGTGGGTGAAAGGGGGGGTGGGGTGGGGTGGTGGTGGTGGTGGTGGGGGGGGGTTGTTTGTCTTGTGAGTCTCTGTGTTGGCCTAGCTTCCTAATAAAGATAAATCTTACTTTTTTTCTGAAATACTTATTATTTGGAAGCTTTACAGGATTTACTGACACCATTTTAGTGAAACCCTAAACATATGTGCTCTGAGTATGTGGCTGACTCTCAGCTACTACCACATCATATCTTTGCTCAATATTTGTTAAACTAACTGATTAGCTGTGGTGGCCATCTTAAATTGGGTTGATTTCAACAGTTATTCATTCAGTCATTCATGAGATATTTTGCTAACGGTACAGGTAAGTACACACGGTGGCAAAAACATCATCGTTCCAGTTTCTGCGGCGCGCAATAATGAGCCATGAATGAAAAATGATATTGCCACCCACCTACCTGATGTTACTTCAGTTACAGCATTAGAGCTACATGAAGGATGTTTCAGATGTTCTCAGAGGTACAATTAGTGCTCAGTGAAAATGTTTTTATGTTCCCCTCCCATGGAACGAGCTTCAAAAACCATAAACTCTGCAACACTCCTCTCTTTACATGCCTTTTTCAAGCTGCCCTGAGGGAGTCTTGCTGCTGTTTGACATAATATTTAACCGGAGGTGGAACGTGAATCCAGTTAGAACAACCTCCGTGTCTGTCTCTCTTACTGTTACTCTTATGTGACCTCTGGGTCAGGTTTGTGCTTGGACATTTAATACTGTGAAACTGATTGAACATACATCTTAATGAAAACTTCTCGGAGGATAAAATCTCCCAAAAGATTTTATAAACACTCTAATGCTAGAAGTCTTTGACCCAAAACTTGTCAGTAAACTCTTCTGTGAGTCTCATAATGTTTTTGTTGGATTCAGGCATCAAAACTTGCTGGTTAGTGGTGGGAGAAGGCAAACAATAAAATTGATCAGAAACTGGGGTAAAGCAATGTGAATCTAGCACCACTGCTTTAGTATATATGGAAGTTTTTTCAACAAAAAACTCCCATCTCACCCTATTTTTGTTCTATATGCGCGGTCCCACTTCAAGCTCGGGTCCTCTATCAGAGGCCTGGGAGCTTGAGGGTTCTGCACAGTATCTTAGGTGTTCCTAGGACTGCTCTCTTCTGGACAGAGATCTCTGAGGTTGTTCCTGGGATCTTTTAGAGCCTCTCTTCCAGTTTGGGGGTCACAGCACCGAGCGCTTCAATGACCACTGGCACCACTTCTCTATTTCGTCTTTCAGCCCTTGGTATTTCTCAAGCTGGGAGATTAGAGGGTTCGAGGGTTTGAATCCCAGTGCCAACCCCTGAGGAACCTTAGTTACATAATGAGCGAGATACATAAAAATTATGCCATGCAGGTTAGAACTTCACCCTGATTAACAAGATTTGCATCTGATGTCACTAAGGTGTCCTGATTAACTATGAAAGGCTCAAAAAGCAAAACTGATGCCAATCAAAACCTTTGTTAAATATTTAAACACTCGCTATTGGTTGGTTAGAAAAAATCATATGTCTTATGTGGTGGGAACTGTTTATTTTATTACTTTGCCAATGTTTGACTGCAGTGTGATTCACTGGTTGAGAATTTACTCATGAAGGTGCAGCTACATAGTTTACAGATGTTCCATTAATGTCTCACAAGCTGATAGTTGAGTGTTGCAACAGAAAACAATTCAACAATTCATCTGTTTATCTATACAGACTGCAGTCAGCGTAATGTAAGTCTATCACATCACCCAAGGGTCCTCACTGTTTTCAAACTGCACCATTTAATATAGTTCAGGATAACCTTTTTATTTGTGATTTTCTTTGCTTTTTGCTTTGCTTTTAAAGTTTTACCCTTCCTTTGTACCACTTTTTCCATATTTATCTCACTAGACAGCTCAGACTCCATTTAAAAAAAAATATCTTCCCTAAAATCTTCAATGAACTTCGGCAGAGCGCCACCTGACCTAATCTGTCATTGACATCAATCAGGAAGCATTAGTAACAAAAAATTAGCCCAGACAGACTGATTCTGATTGGTGCTGATTTCTAAACCACTGAACATTTAATCATTTTTTCTCTGGTGCCATTACAGTTGTCTCCTTCATCAGCAGATATTGACTCATCATTTCTTAAACTGAGTTTTATCACTTATGTTCACAAGATTCACTGAATCTTATGTCGTGACCTGCAACACATTAGCACACAGGGCTCTGCAGATGATTGATCTTCATATTTTAGATTAAAATAATGAGTATTGGATGATCTGCATTGTTTGAGGTCCAGAAACACTGGATTGAATTCCTGAAAGTCTTCTTTACAGATGTCATTGGTGTGTTGAAACCATAAACTGCTGCTTTCCCTAACGTTACAGACGAATGGAAAAAGCTGAAGTTGCCACAATTGTTATCTCTTTTTATGACTGTGTCCCTTTAAGGTGTTCCTTAACTTCCTATTGTATAAAAAAATGCCATTTGAAGGTTTTACCTTCTCTCTGCATCTGTTCTGTGTGGGTCCAACACGTAGCATTTAAAATAGAAATTTTGTTGTAGCTTTTTGCTGCCACTTGAGGGCAGATGTAACATTCCAGTATGTACAGTAGAATAACCCAAGTCGTGTGGGTTACTCTTGCTGTTGTTTCCCCCGCAATGAAAAAGGCAGGAGTCAAACATGAAAAGATTCTTCTTATCATAAAACAAATGAAAGTGTGTACAATCATAAAGATTGCCTAATGAAGCCGTTGCATGAACTTTTAGCCCCAGCTTCTTCATACTTGGATGTTTTTTATGCTTCTTCTTGAATGAATCAGTATTTTTTTACATGCAGTATAATTCCAAGCACTTATTCACTGTTAGACTTTAAAAGGAGTGGACACATAGTGATTTAATACTTGTGATTTTTTGCCTCTGACTGAGCAAGAGCAACAACCATCAGACCGATGGTGTGAGAGTGACATGATAATTAAATGCTAGATGAATCTATGGCATATAGGTTACAAACAACCAAAGAGTCTTCATTTAGGGTATTTGTGACTGAACACCAAAGGGACACATTAAGGCTGTGGTTAAATACATGGTTTAAGTTAGATAATTACTTCTTTGTGCCACATCTTTTCCTGTATGTATCAGTGACAGTGTATGTATTAACACATTTTCAGGAGAAAAGTTTTTTAAGGATAGTATTTTTATTATCTGTAGAGGACTGTAGAAACTCTGAGGTTTACTGTACGTCTCTTCAACATATAAACATCACAGCACATCCTTTAAAAACACACCACGCTAAGTCCTGTCACAGTTTTTCTTGAAGCATCAGGAAAACAAAGAAGGATATATATTATATATATTATAGAAGATAATTGTTTTGATGTTTATTACCTTTTTCTGTAAATGCTGAGTCAACAAACTATTGTTTTCCTGTTTTATTTTTTTGCAATTTAACTACTTCTGCACACTTTGCACAATTTTAGCCATTCATACAACAAAATGTTCAACTCATTCAGGAGATGGGTTTCATAATATTTAACTTTATTTACAAATATTTTTCTCATAGAAACAGATTCAGCATCTGTTTGTTTATGTACAAGATTACTCAAAAAGTTCTGATGACAAGTGCCTCTTGACCTAAAACTGTACCACATTATATCCTCTAGTTTTATATTACTTCCTCCAACATCAAGTTACAACAGGTTTAGTTTCTTAAGCGCTGCCAAATGCTTCCATCTGAACTAAAATCCCCTTCAGATTCTGACAGACACAATCTTGTTGAAACATGCTGACGACATTATGTTGTGTCTAACACGTAATAAGCAGTATTTCTGAGTCAGTGAACTCTTCTTCACACCATTAAAGAAGGAAGGAAAATTATGAAAGGGAGGAAGTTTAGATTTGTGTCAGCAAATTAATGAATAAACCAAAGAGTTTCTGAATGGACCCAGTTATCAATATTTGACAGGAACTTTCCTTTGCCGTATATCTGATGGTAAAAAGGTAACATTCTTTCATGTGGTCGTCACATAATGAGAACACATCCTGTAGACCTCATATCTTACAGCTCAAGTTAATATGGTTTTCTGTCTGTTCCCAGCTGCAGACAATCATTGAGTCTTTCACAGTTTAAGTTGCTGTTCAGTGCTGCCCCCTTCTGCCAACTGAGAGAAACAACAAGTAAAAGTCCTGTGTTATCTAATCTGATTTTAAGTTCATGCCTTGAATTTCTTGGTCCAAGCTCCTGCTTTGCCCAGTAGTTGTGTTGTTGCATCAATTACAGCATGAAGACCTGATTCAGACAGACTCGTATCTGAGCAGTTTTTAATTCCTAAAAATGATTAACTTTAATCTGCATCAGAGAGGGAATCTCACTTCCTTCTCATAAGCTGTTATCTTAAAGAGCTGACTCTGTTTTCTGCAGCAACAAATCTAGTGATCAAAGAGAAAGTGCATCACTTTCTGCCACAAGGGGGCAGCACACTCACAGAAGTCAAACATGACCTGCAACTTCAACAACTTTGGCATGAAATCATGAAGTTAAATACAAATTTTATCATAGAAAATTAACGTAAATCAAGATATAAAGTAAACCTTAAAACGATTTGTAAACAAATCCACTCAAACACCTGCACTGCCTGTATGAAATGGCTTTAATGGCAGCTTTAAACTTTAAGTAATGTTAATAAACTTTATTGCAGTTGAAAACTGGCAAAAAAAACCCCATAAAACAACAGTTATAGTAAAACCAAAGCTTAAGATTAAAACCACTTTAAATAACTAATAATAAACACAACCAAGATCAATTTTTTTAGTGATTTAAAAGATGCTTCCAAGATTACTTCATTTTTTTCCTGGAAAATGCATAACATAAGAACATCTATCTGCGAAATGTGGAGAAAACATGCAAACCTAATGCTGTCTGTGTTTAAAGTAAACTGAATATTTGTTGTAAGGGCTCTGCTTCCGTGAAGCTGTTTCTGTGGTGACATATTGCAACATCAGCAGATCATGATGTTGTTTTACAATGACCCGAGCAAGAGGAAGAGGAAGTTACTGCACAGTTTAAATATTACTCAAAAACAGCAAAGAATGGAGAAGCAAATGCTATTGATGATTTGTTTTGAAGGCTTGTTTTTTTAGAAATTTTCTCTTCATTTATTACGTTAAAAATAAGACAGAATGATTTCCTAAGAGGTGAATTACAGATGTTACGACCCGGCATAAAATGGAGACTGAACACAAAGTAGTTTAACATTTTTAGTATTAAAGCACCCAATCTGTGCAAAAAAGGTATGCATGATCTGATCAAGCTACACCAGAATTATCTTAAATTCACACCTTCACGTGTGCAGACAGTAAATCAGTCATACAGAACCAGTCTGATGCAGCACCACTGCAAGGTCAGAGAAAATGCAGAGGAAAGCAACACAAACCTGACTTAATGTTTCACATTTTAAATGTTGTGGCTGTCTGAGTCATCTTGCTCTTCAGCAGGTCTTCAAGTTCTGCAGGAACCTGCTAATCACTTAGTCTGTCAAAGCAGAGAAACATCTAAAACATGCAGGATGGTGGCCCTCCAGGACTGAGACTGGACACCACTGCTTTAGTGCTTCATCTATTCTTACCAATTTAAAGTCATTTTTCTTTCATAAAATGTGTTTTAATTGGCTCTTGGTTAATTAAAAGCAGTCTCTTTTTAAATGTGTTTTGTATTGTTACATCACACTTGTCAAACTCCGTTCCTCGAGGGCCGCTCTCCTGCATGTTTTAGACGTGTTCTTGCTTTAAAATACCTAGTTTAAATCAATGACTTGTGGACCTGCTTCTGGAGAACTTGATGATTTGGTGAGAAGGTAATTAAACCATTTGAATCAGGTGTGTTGGAGCAGGAAAACCTAAAACTTCCAGGACAGTGGCCCTTGAGGCCGGGAGTTTGACACCCCTGTATTACATCATCAAGTTGCATCAAAAGCTCAATTCTCATTGTTACTTTTCTTCAGAATAATAAAAACCAAAGAGGATCCGGTTTATTGTAAACAGTTTAACACACGTAATGACGAGAAATTAGACATCAGCTCAGTTTGAAAACTGTCTGTAATAAAAAGTAAACGTTATTTCCTGATTTCTAGTTTTGTTGTTTTATTGTCTGTTGGATGATTCTTGTCAAAGCAAAAAGGATGACAAAGCAACAGAAATGAAATGACAAAGTAGAGAAGTGTGTGTGTGTGTAGGTGTGTGTGAGCGGTAGAGAGAGAACACAAACACACATGACTCTGATGCAGTAAAACCACTTAAAGAAACAGCGGCAGACGCTGTTGAAACTGAACAGAAGTTTCATTTCTGCCTTTTTCTTTCGGCCTGAAGTGCTTAACAACAGGTTCACATCGGTTCAACTCCTGCAGGTAAGAAACCGGAACCCTGAATCAGTGTTCTTTGTTTTGTTTTGTTTGTTTTTATACATTTTAAAATACACGATGCCTGTCATTTATATCTGAAAAGCTTGTGGTGAGATGTTTTGATCAACCAAATGGATGAACCAGAATGACTTATGGTCCACAATTATAGCAGGATTTTATCCAGTCATGAGTTTGAGTTTTACTCTGGATATTTAATAGAAGTGGCTCTTAGTGGTAAAGTAGAACCAAGGTTTTGGTTTGGTTCAGGTATCAAAAAGCATCTCTAAGAGTAATGGAAGCTAAAATGAATTAATTTGTTGTTTAACTGAGACAACAAATTTCAACAAAACCCCAAACTGGAGCACGTTTTGCACACTTTACCATCCAAAATTACAGTTCTGCTACTTTGCAGCTGTCCTTTTTTATTTAATATTATACTTCTCAGTAACTGAAATCATTTGAAAAATTCTTTTTCACAAACTAGTACAACATAATTTGAGAAAGAAAACACTACTGTGTAGTATTACCTGCACTATCTTTTTGCTCTTTCGGTTGCTTCCTTCTTTAGGGGTTGCCACGGCAAAAAAAAAAAACTTGCACAAACGATTAAGCAATTACTTTACACCAGATGCCCTTCCTGACATAGCCTGGGTTTGAACCTGCGGCCTCATGATTACAAGACTGACCACCAAGCTACCGCAGCCCTTATGATGACAGAAACTAAACTAACTCAGTCTACAGCCATTTCCTGAAACATTCGTGATGATGTCTAACTTGTGGTCAAAAGCAGAATGCAACTTGCAAATCATTTAATGTTTACCTGAAAAACACTGAAATATAGACATTTAACTGTTTTTCAAAAGATGTTCATTTCAAATTTAATGTCCTCAACACGCTTTGCCAAAATTAAGGCAGAATTTATGGGTTTGTAACATTTTTAAAAACAAGAACAAAATCGCCGAAAGGCTGAGTGTTACAGAAATGAGGAAATGCTACATTTAGAAATAATCAACATCAGGCAAGAAGAAACTGAAGGACAAGTTCAAACTCCATCACTTATTCATGAGAATTTGTGCACATAACTTACATGCATGAGATGAAATCAATGATGCTGAACAAATGAAGAATTATATAAAAACGTTGCATCTCGACCCTTACCCAGACTTTATTTATGTATTTATTTATTCATTCATTTATTTATTTCAAGCAAGTTCCATTGAAATCACAGATCTCTTTTTCAAAGGAGGCCTGGGCCTGAAGGCAGCCCACCATGCATGTTTTTAGACTTCAGTATGTTAGTTAAAAACAAAAACTCAAAGGTTTGCAGAACAGAGTTTGTGGTTTTCTGCTGGTAAAACCTCTGTAGGTTCAGCACAGGAAACGTATTTTGAATTTAGGTTTGTTCTTTTCTTCACCTCTACAAAGACAGAGGCTGCTGTCTGCTGAGTTGTTGAAGCTAAGTGTTTCTGAAAAAAATTACATTTAGTGACTTTATCCTTTCTTATTCTGACGACTTTATTTTGCTTAATTTGTTCTCTGACATTTCTTGCTTGCAAACGTTTGTGCTTCATGTGAACATCCTTCCTCACAGAGCCCACACACCTTGGATACAGACCAACAAGAAGCATCAGGGTTCGTTTTGAACCTTGGACTCCTTCTCGGCTCTGTATGTTCTTATTTCAAGTTAGATGTTCTGCTTTGACCTCACAAAGGCACGTTTACATTTACAAACCAATTCTTGACCTATGTTTCCTTATAGTTATTGTTTCTAGTCCCACAATTTGTTTTTTCAAATGTACTGAGAATCTGTATGAATTTGAGAAAAAGTGTTTAAAGATGCAATGCCTCACACTTAGAATCAGCTTCAAAACCACATAAATCTTAAAAGCAAATCAGGAGGAATGACAAAGCAGAAGTGTGAATTGTACGTCACATGGTTGGGGTCGGACTTTCTTGAAAGAGAAACGTAATTTGGAGCTAAACCAGCATTTTGTGGTGAGCTGATGTTTGAAGAGCTGTAGTGGGGAAGGTATTTCTGCCACTTCCTTTTTAAGATTTCCAGTGAAGTGGTCTTTACTTTTTTTTTTCTGTTTGCTTTGTTGATAGTGTGCATGAGTCACTGTAACACTTGCAACCATGTTTCTATAGCTGCTTCACGTTTTACAACTTTCAAACAAATGAGTCAAAAAAATCAGCTCAAAATATGACTTGATTGTTTGAAATAGGGATAAAGATTCTGATTGTTTCCAAGAAGGGAAATGTCTGTGGTCATAAAACATGTAGTTCTTTCTTTTGTGGTTCAGTTTCTCTCTTCTGCTGGTAAACACCCCTCACAGAAATACTAAAGAGCTATGTTGGTCATCAGCACCAAATTAAAGTTTTACAATACAGATTAAATAACAAAGTGATGATGTAAATGCTTCTGGTAGCATTGCTGTAATTTGGGGGCTGAAAGAGGTCCTAAAGGGGGACTGAAAATGCGGGGTTATGGGAGTTTTACAGGTATTTTCAGTCTGTTACATGTCATTTTGTAGCATCTAGTTTTCAGTCAGAGCTCTTGGCTCTGCAGGGATAGGCCATAATTACCTTTTAGTAACATCTTGTACAATATTCATAACGTGCATTGTCTTTGGTAGGCTCAGATTTGTTTCTTTTATAACAAACTTTACTTTATAATAATTTGATCAACACTAAAGCATAAATTTCACAGATTTTTTGTGTCAAATTAGATCAAAATGATCCAAGGGCTCATCCATCCAAAGTCAGAAAGAGTTTTGTACTGCAACATCATGAACTTAGCTCCACACATGCCGCATGCTGACGTTTTGCAGCTGTCTTATCAGATTAAGACAAGACCAACTTTCTGTTATTGAATCGAGAAAATATCCCCCACCGTTCACCGGAGAAGTCACCATTCTGAGAAAAATGGCGACAAGGATCAACACTGTCTGGTGAAACTTCGCACTGTTATCTTTACATTTACCACTTATTGTGTCTAATACGTGTCGGTTTATCAGATCGGTGTCGGTTTTATGTGTCGCCCATGAATAAATAGATGAATTTATGTTTTTTCTTTGTGCTTTCCCTCAGCTTCAAGGTTGAGAAAGTAATCTTGTAACAGATTGACACACGCATTTTCAATGAATTTATCATGTAAAGTATCATTCAAAAGTTCCGATCTAGCTGCCAGATGTTCTTATAATATTTTAAAGTGGTTCTGAATAATAGTTCTTTAGGCTTTCTGAAGGTTGCCTTCTATGAAAATATGCAAAAGATATCACAGTCTGACATATAAAATAGCATTTTAGCATCAAAAAGGTTATTCTCTTAGAGCTGTCTGGTGAAACAAAACAGTTATCTTCACATTTACACTTACTTGGTATACAGTTGATGATCAGCTGAAGGGTGATGAATCACTCCTGTCTCTTGCTGGATTATTTTCTTGTTTCTGAGTGATATGACATTCAGATTCTGTCCATCTGCTGAAGATAGATTTTTAGGTCTGACGTCTTTTCTTTTGTCTTCTACTTTTTCACTTTCTTTCTTTCACAATGCATGAAGAAATAATCTATGATAATAAACATACAAAAATAAAACTTTTTTTAAATTGTACACAAACATCTCAGAAATCTAGCCGGGCTCTATTTGTCTTTGATGTGACATTTGTCTTGTGACGCCTGTCTGATTCTGACATCATTGGCCACTCTGTGCTTCTTATCTGATATTGAAGGAAGCTGTCGCATTATTGCAGCTGCATGTTGACTTCCCCGCCGAGTGAAACAGTTTTGCTTGAGCCAACTAAAGAACCCACCTCTGAGCCTTTAAGTGATATTCCTCTGAACATCAGCAGCATTTTATTCAAATGGTAAGGCCATTTCTGATTTGAAATACTGAACTATTCACAGAGAAATATTGTTTTTGACCGTTTAGTTTCTTAGTTAAACTGACACAAGTATTCAGATTTGTTGTGGGGTTTAGAGTTTTGAGGTTTCTGAATGACATGAAAGGAATTAGTTAAAGGTGTGAGGATCTGAAGCTGAATGCAAAGTATTGTGTGTTCTTTGTGTTATTTCAGGTCAAAACAACTGTTTTGAATTCACACCGCATCTGTCTTTTTGCCTCTTTCTGATTTCAGGTGGGACTCACTCCAAATTGCACGATTGACTTCATTTATTATTCCAATCAAAATAATATGTGTTACCTGGAATACAAATCAATTAGATCAAATTAAACATAACCACAATTCTAAAAAAAAATGTTGTGTAAGAAATAGATAAAAACAGAATGCAATGATTTGTAAATCCCATGAACACAACAGAACGCAAAAGTTTAAACTAAGAAAATGTATCATTTTGTGGAGGGGCGGCTGTGTGTGTGTGTGTGTGTNTATACATCTTTAAAAAGTTGGGACAGAGTCATGTTTACCACTGTGAAGCAGTGGTAACAATAGTCTGTAAACATCTAGGAACTGAGGAGACAAACTGCTGGAGTTTCTGGAGGGAATGTTGTCTCGTTTTCTGATGTAGGATTCTAGCTGTGCAACGGCGCTGGGTTCTTTTTTTGTTTGTTTGTTCTTTTGAATCAATGTTGATCTAAAACCCGTATCTACTTCTGTGCATTGATGAAGCCTTTCCAGATGTGTGAGTTGCCCATGATGAAGTCATGCACTCCCAAAGGAGGATAGCATCAGAGAGGCAGGCCTTTGAACTGTGCTCTAAAAGAGGCTGGATGGTCTCTCTCCTTTTTTGGTACGGAGGACTGCCTGTTAGGTTTTTCCACTTTGTTTTAGTTCGTTAGAAACAGCAAATAAAAATACTGTTTTGGAAAGCCAGTGTTTCTGTGAGAACAAGGCCTTAAACAGCAGGAGTCACTTCAGAAAAAATACAGCTACGCTACAGGAACTCCAGTAGTAATTAAGAGAGGCAAGTTTTTGAACTGCGTGTTGTTCACATCTGGCTTCTTCTTTGCATGATAGAGTTTTAACCGATATTTGTGGCTTGCTTGGCCAACTTTGTTTACAGACAATGATTTATGTCAGTGTTCCTGAGCCCATGCAGTAATGTGCAGAACAGAATCAGGCCTGTTTTTAATACAGTGGCCCCTAAGGGCCCGAACACCCCAGGGATCCAACATTGACTGTCAGCCTTGATATTTGTGGAGAGAAGTTAAGGGAAGTGGTGATCCGAGATTTCTTTTGTCATGCTTAAAAAGGTTTTAATTCTCTGTTTCTTTATGAATCTAACATAAAATGATTTTTTTAATGAGAAGTGTAAAGGACAGTGTATATAAGGAAAAAGTCTCAGTGCAAAAATCCATCTAATGATATTGGTGTTTTTTTTAATGGGCAGAATTTTTGTTTTGTTTCTGTGCACTTTTAAAAAAATGTAAGTCATTCCGTTTAAGATTTCTCATATAAGTTACCTCTTCAAGGAATTGCACTTCTGACCAGATGTTTATATCTTCAGACTTTGCGGCTTAATTTTTCCGTCATCTGATGTGAAGTCAGAGTCTGTGGTGTCTGTTTCACACCGGCATTGTGTACAGACCTCTTTCTCTTTTTTTTATCTGAGCGCAAAGGAAGCTGTAAAATGACTGCAGTTTCATTACCTAAAAGATAGACTTCCTGTTAATATTCGGCTTGACAAATTAGTTTTCCTGTACATTCTTTACTTTAATGTGATCAAGCAAACTAAAATACAATCATGCCGTACATTAGTCACGAACAAAAATAACTCCAGATATGGATGGCTACTTGGCCACACAGAGAGGAAACTGATTGTTGTGTCAAACAGGAAATTAAATCATAAGATAAGACTATCACTGGGTTGTTGATTCCTCTGGGCATATTATTAGACCCCTGGCAACATCTGACTCAAAATTTATTTAGATCTTCCTTTTCATTCACAAATGTTTTTCTTTTTAATTTATTCTTCTGACTAAGGCTTGAAACAGATAAAGATACATGTGTACTCACTTCCCTTTTTTGGTGTACAAGATCAAGTGAAAGCAACCAGCAGCTACCTGTTAATTACTTCTGATAAAGGCCTCATGAGAATCTACTTGAATTTTTTTTATATCAGTTCATCTTGTTGCACCAGTTAATAAAGTAATCATTTAAAATTTTTCTTTTTCTCTCTCTCTTTTTTTTCCAGGTGCACAATGTTTCCAAATTCTTCTCTTCCTTCTAAAGGAGCCAAGTCTTTAAAGGATGACCAGACAAAAGTGGACATCGAAGCTGTCATGGACAACATCAGCATCATTTTCTACACACTGACTGTCGTGTTTGGCATCACAGGAAACTCTTTGGTGATCTGGGTGGCTGGATTAAAGCTCAAGGTGGATATATAGGTTACAGTGTTTGGTTATGATACATTTTCACAGTGTTCTGTATTCCAGAAAAGAACGAGCCATATACACACCTTAAAAGTTTTTGGCCTCACCTAATCATCACACCAACAGAGACTGGAGTATAGAGTTGGTTTAGCAGCTTTCTTTAATGAAAGGCTTTCTGCATGATTTCATGATTTCAAAGTGATTTGTAGGAATTCGTGCTCGTTAATTTGGTTGAAAATTTAGGAGGTCAGTCACTGATGTTAGCTGAGAAAGACTGGTTTGTAATTTTTTGATCCAGTGCTTGATTGGGTTGAGGTCAGGGCTCTGTGCAGGCCAGTCAACTCAACAAACCTTGTTTTTATACTCCTTGATTTGTGCACCAAGGCAGAGTCATGTTGGAAAAGGCCCTTCCCTAAAGTCTGGCCAGAAAGTTGGAAGCATAATGTTGTCCAAAAAGTCTGTCCATCACTGGAGATCAGGGTTCTCGCTTGATTGCAAGTTAAATTATGACTGAGTGAATATTATTGACAGATGATGTGTTGATGCATGCATTAATTATTGCAAGCTAAATATAAAACATTTAAAATTTTTATTATATTTTTTATTTTCTTCTTCTTTCTGCTCTCCTTTTCTTTTGCCCTTTTCTTCTGTTATTTTCCATACAGAGAAAAGTTACCAGTGTGTGGTTGGTGAATCTGGCGATAGCAGACCTAATCTTCTGCTTCACACGAGTCTTCTCCCTCATTAAGAAGCTCTTCTTCGACCACTGGCCCTTCGGAGTTTTCCTCTGCAAGTTCAATGGCTTCTTCAAGTATGCAAACATGTTCTGCTCCGTCTTCCTGCTGGCTGTGATCAGTCTGGACAGAATGCTCTGTGTTTGGAGGCCAGTCTTTACAAGGCGACACCGCACCTTGTGTGCTGCCAGGGTGGTGGCAGTACTTGTCTGGATCACAGCGATCCTCTTCAGTACTCCCTACTTCATCTACCGGCAAGTTTACGTGAAGAACAACAAGAGCAAATGTTCCTTGGAAGTGAAGGAGTCAACGGAGGGAGAAAACAGCACCAAATATGCTCTCTACTCCATCCGCTTCCTGTGTGGCTTTGTTTTACCCTTCATTGTCATTCTTGTCTGTTATATCATGGCTGGTATTGGCATCCGACGCACCCGACTGTCAGGGAAGTCCCGCCCCCTGCGTATACTGGCATCACTAGTCATTGCATTCTTCCTGTGTTGGGCTCCTTACCACTGTCTGCTGCTTGTGAAGATGATGGACAGTAAAAACGCTGTGCTGAAGATTTGGCAGCCTTTGGCAACTGGTTTTGCCTACTTTAACAGCTGTGTGAACCCGCTATTGTACTTCTGCATGGGGCTGGATGTGAGGGGCCAGTTCAGGCAGAGTCTGATGGGCATTTACCGGAGAGCTCTGGCTGACGATGTTGAAGAACGGACAAGTCAATCACAGGATCGCTCGTTAGATGAAAGCACTGCATCAAGATACAGTTCTGCTGTGGTGGCAGGAAGAACTGAAGTTTAGTAGTCATTTAACTCTGAAGTCAAGTCAGTTTTAGCTTCTACACCATGATATTTCAAAATTAAACAGAACAGGTGACCCAGATAGAGCTATAGAAGAGAATCAGCAACCCAAAGTCACTTGTGACGTGGTATTGGGTTAAATAAGGATGCTTGCATTCAAACATGAAATTCAACAAATGTTAACAACTCAAAACGTGTTCCTTGTTTCATAAAACTGGTGGTCGGAACAATTTATGTTTATGTATAGGAAGATTGCATGAAGGAAGGGAAATGTAACTCGAAAGGGAAAAATAACTGAAAAACATGTTTTTGACAGACAAAAAGTTCTCTTTTAAAAATGTGCATAAAGGTGTGGAAAGCATATTACTCCAGAAATTACCATTACATCTAACAAATCATAGATAGATACTTAAGATGTACCAGCTAACCTATTTTTGCACCTCTCTAAATGTAATTACTTTTACTTCAGTAATATATTAAGATTGTATGTAATGAAAAGCTCCATGGTCTGTGACAATCAATCGCTTTATTGCTTTGCAAAGTTCTTTTAGTTTTTGCAGTCTGGATTATTTCTACATACTTGACCTCTTCGTGAGTAAGGTTTTTTTGTTTTAAACTTCTATTACGGTTGGATTTTTGTTTGAGGTTTATTTTTGCAAAGAATATACATGATAAATGTGTGTCTAAGTTATTTGAGGACCAACCAGTGACATGTTACAGTATTGTCTACTGCAGTATTCTTTTTCTGTGTCAAGATATTTGAACAAATATGTGAAATGATGTGCAAAATGTATTTAAAAACACATTTTTGTGCTGTGTCATAAAATTATGGTGAAATTATGAAATGTGATGTAAAGTATGTTGTTGTTTAGTCTGTTATGTAATTAAAACTAATTACCTTCAGAATAAGCAGTTTATTTGCATAAAATCTGGTAATAATAAGACAAAAACTATAAATGTACAACATAAAGTAAACTGAACACACACACATGGACACATACAAATACAATGTTTGTTTTATTAACATACAGACCCAAAATATTTTACATGTTCTTTTTTCAGACTGTTCACCTTTCAGTAGAGGCTGACTGGAAAAAGGATTTTTGATAAAGTTAGACACAAATTTTCCTCTAAAAGGTTTTTAGGTTGTTTTTGTCTGCTTGTGACTTCAGTCACAGAGGAAACATGTCTGGAGAGATTAAAAAAGCAGAAGGAAGTGAGACTATTAAAGGAAAGCCAGTAATAGTCAGGATTTGGTCTTCTCCAGAGAGTTTATTAAGGTTAGAAGAACTGAAACTGTACAGAAAGTTCACGGCTTTTCAAAAAACTGTTTTTTTATGTGCATGTTATTGTGATTGGCGCCATAAAAAGTGCCTTTAAGTGTTTTAGGTGCTGTTTGTGTTGCTGTAATCTTAGAACAGAGTTGTGCAGAGACATAGTGGATGAACAATAAACTGAACTCGTTACCAATCCTTAGCAACAAACTCATAAAACACAGCTGCGCAGCAGTTGCTCTGCAGAGAACGTACACATCACCTGGACACAAATGAGACTTTCTGCTGCGGGAGGTTTTAACATTTCTGTTCAGCTGCAGAAACAACACAGAATTTCACGGTTCCACATTTAAATCTTTAGGTCACGTTGATAGGAATTGCAAACTTTGTTCTGTTCTAATTTGTTGTAAATTTCCATATTCATTCACAAGGTAGCATTACAAAGTAAATACAACTATTTGATATACGAGCACAAATAAAACTTAGATGCTGCAATAAATATTAATTTCAGTATAATGGTTGAAAAATAACTGGTTTCATTCAGTGTTTGCTTATGCCCTTACAGCACAATGAATAACAGTGGAAGAAATGGTTTCAGAAACTCCTGATCGTCAACTAACTACTGGCAAACCTTTCAACATTAAACTCTGCCCCCTGCTGGAACTTCACCATCTTTTCAACCCCAAGAAAAAAATAATTTAAAATAAAGGTCTCCAGCATTTTCACCACAATGATAAAGTTAAATGTAATGTAACATAACTTTTTTTTTAAACTTTTTCCACCATGCAGCCCATTCATTTATCAGACTTTGTAACATTTACTGCACATGCACACACTTCCACCTGTGTTTGATCATTACAGCTTCTGGCAACAGTGTGCACACATTTAAAGCAGACTTCTGCATTTACAAACCTAATTATAGGTACAAAAAAGAATTTAATTTTAAACATTTTTGATAGATTCTACTCACCAACTTCGTTATAGATTGAAAATGTACCAAAATAATCTGATCTACGCATTAGTCAAAAATAAAGAGTTGAGAGAAAAGGACATTTGTTTTTCCATTTTTTCATTACACTTTTTATTATTTTGAAACAGAGCATAAAAACCATTCTACACAAGGAATCTGTTTTCTTGCTTGCTAAATCCCAGATTTCAGCTGTTTGGCTTCTTCAGCATCTCTCTTCATTTTTTCAACAAGAGTCACATCTGGACTTCAGGTAGTTTAGTGAAGCTCAAAGTTTCCAAGAAGTCACGCTGTTAAGTCATGCAGAATGGCATCTAATGTCCTGCAAAAATAACAGAATACAAAGAAAAGATGGGTGTCACCTTTATGGTTTTAATGGAAGAGATTTTACACCCAACCTTCCCAAGAAGGTCCCGACCAGTAGAGCTCTCACAAATGTAAATGTATTTTTAATTACTCAATATGAAACTTAATATGAAATAACAGAGCCTTAATGTGAATGCATTATGCCTAAAACATGCTCAGACTGACTTGTGCAGTGTAGGAGATTATTTCTATTGACTGTCGTTAAATTTAAACTGCTCAAAACAGTTGCACACTAAAATGAAAAACTAAGACCTTTGTAGTTTGATCTAAATAACCTGTTAAAGTGACAGCGTTCAGATTACCAGTGATATATTTTTGATACAGGTTTTATCAGTGTGTAAATCTGGTTTATCACACTCCACCTCTCCACTGATTCAACCAACTGCACGTCACAATGTATTAATATGATAACAGAAATAAAAATATAAATAAATTACCTTTAAGATTGTTTTTTCTTCCAGTTCTGTTGTTCAGCCTCAGTGTCCAATAATGCAGTGTAGTCAATGAAGTTATAAACTCTAAATGAGTGGAAAATAAACTTTTTTTATTAGTTTTTTTAAAAACATTGGAAAGAAAATTAAATTTAATAAAAAGCGGTCACCTGTAGCACAGCATGCCAATAAACTGGAGGAAAAGTAGCAGAACAGGTCCCAGGAAAAACGTAAAATCCTCATACTCTGTTTGGGGATTTCCTCTGGTTTCCTTGATTTTAATTTTTATCAAGATGGGGAAAATGTCAAAGACCTTGATAATTAAAAGGAACAGCAGCCACAAGACATTCAAGAGGAAAAACCAAAAGCTGATCTGTGTTAAAAAAGAAAAAAAGATTAACATTAAATGAATATCTTTTTATTATTTCCAATCAAAGAAGCATAATTCAAGATTTCTACACCCACCTTGTTTCTAAACTCTTGTAGGTCATTTTGCTTCTTTTCGTTGGTCTCCTTGTCATTTTTAAAAGGTTGCAGAAACGTATCTTGCAGCATTTTCCAGTAGTTTCCTTCTTCCTGTGGAAATCAACATTTTTTTTTATGTTTAAAGCTCCCTGAAAGTTAGAGACCCTTGTTTTGAGTTCACTGTTGATGCATCAGAACTCACCATCACTGAGATACACCTAACATGACTTGTATATTCAAACAATTATGTAGCAGCTTTGTCATTGAAAAATGCTAAAATTGTTGGGCAGGTCAAGGCACAAAATGACAAAGTTAATGCAAATCAGTAAACTTTATTCAAAATGTCGCCCTTTTTATTATCTGGAGTTAAAATTCACGCTGTAGAGGTGAGTGAAAAGTCTGTTATTTAAATAAATGCCAATTCCAATTATTTGATGAGAGTGGAATAACTGTCGTTCTGCCAAATGCCAACATGTATTAAAAAGAATTCTTATGCAAAATTTAAAGTCAAGGGAAATACTCTGAACGGACAAATGGGTTGCAAGAGGACCAGATACTGTATTTGTTCATCATGTGTCTGTTTTCGTTCATATGAGTTTGCTCATCTGCATCCTCGTTTGCCCAACAGCAGCGTAAGAGTTTGCGTCATACTTGGGTTTTACTGTCATTACTAGTTTCATTCACTATGGTGTGGCAATCAAGCATGTGAATCAGCCTTGAAGACAGACATCACCAATTGTGCTCCTGCTTGCAATTAGATCTTGAGTTGCCAGTCACAATCCAGAAGTCGTGCATTACTGTAAAAAAAAAAAACTCCTGAAGAGTGCCTCAAGGTCTGTCACTGTTAAACAAGAATCTTTTAAAAACTGCTTTTCTGTTTACAATAAGGTGACAAATTCTTTTGCAAATCCAATTATCAAATTACACCAGTGGGTATAATATGGTTAGCTTTAATAAAAACCTGTTGCAAAACTAAAATCATCAAAGACAGAGCTTGGCACTTGAACACAAGCGCCTTTTGCAAAACTTCTTGTAAGTTTAACATCTGACCTATTTTAAGTCACTGCTTCCAAAAGTAAATGTGTGTGGTGGTTGGCATCTATTCACCGATTTTGCTTACAAATTTTTAATTTAAGAACTACTAACTATCGATTCCAAAAACTGTGCAAAATAAATTTATTCCTTGATGTTTTTTTGTCCAGTCATCATAACTTTGTGATGAGTACCTTTAAGATGGAACATACCTCACTAAGAGAATCCTCCTGCAGCTCTACACCACAGGACAACTTCTGTAGTTCTGTTATCCAACCTGGAGAAGAAAGAGTGACAAAAACATTGGAATAAAAGAAACAATTTCTCTGTACTTGCTTCATGAACAGTCAAAAACTAATTGAAAGGTAATGATATTTCATACCATGCTTTGAATGATCAACAATTCAATTCAGATCTTCAGAATATACTGCATCAGTGGTGTTTACACTGTGCAAAGGTCTGGCTCTCCTACCAACAACTCTAAACCTAACTGAAATAATTATGTAATCCTAAAAGAAACACCCAGTAAATGCTGTGAGACTGAGCTGCGAAGAACTTACTGAGATGATGCAATGAGAATGCATGCCATAACAAAGCTTAATCTGGCCCAGCAAAGTTGTCTAATGTGTGACTTTTTTGGTCATTGAGTTTACATTTCTGTGGCTCAACTGTCTGAGGGTTGACTGCAGGGTTGGGAGTCCCATCAGCAAGTTTTGTCTCTCTGGTGCCCCAGTAGATGCAGTTCATGTTGACCATTGCGTAAATAAAAAGCAGAATGTCGGCACTTGGCAAAAAGATAATGTAGAACAAGGCATAAAACAACACTGAAAATTCCTGAGGATGCATGACTGCGCCTAATATGCAAAACAATTGCATAGGGATGACATAAATACTGCTGGGTGTCAGAATGGTTTGTTCTTTCATCATTGACCCTGGTAAGAAACAAAGAAGAAAAAAATTCAGGATTTAGATTCAAATCTTAAACCATGTCATAAAATTATATTTGTACATATACAAGTCTACATTATTGTACAACACTTTGAAACAACATACCAACAGAGGTCATTGTCATCACAGACATAACGAATGCATAGAAGGTGCTTAAAACTGCTGCTACAGTGATCTGAGTGTCTTCTTTGAGCTTAAAGCAAAGCCCCACATAGATTGCAGGAGGTATCACAGCTATGACCAGAGCCACAGCAAAATGGATATTCAAGAGGAAGGACAAAATACCTGGAGGAAATAACAGATGAATGTAAATGTTGTTCTCTCTTTTAAAGAAAGACTTTTGTTTAATTGTACTTTGGGTGATTTTTCTTTTCAGGTTAAGCTGAGGGTGAAGCCTTAACTCTGCATATGGGTCTTCCACTTCAACATTTTCTTCTTATGACATTTAGCTTAACCATGACATTGACATTAACCATCTACCTAGTTTGGAACCTGCTCAGTAAGTGAATCTCTGTTCACTGGATTTTACCCTGTGCCTTCCCTGACTCTTGTTTTAGAGTAATTTTTTGTAGTTTTGCTTTTCTCAGCACTAAAAATAGAGGAGAGCAAACAACTTAAAAGCTTATACAAACCTGCAATAAAAAATGAGGTGGTGGCAGGTGTCACAATGACTGAGAAGAGGGCAAACCGCTGGTAGAATATGTATAGTGTAGACATGAATGAGTTCCTCTGGGAAACCTTGTCAGTAAAGCTCAGCAGATTGATTGTATTCACTAATGTGGTTGGCACCCATCGTCTTCGCTGGAAAACAAAAACCAAAGTAAGTATTTTTGGAAACTGATTTGGCAAAAATACGTCTAATAACCAAAGTATTCAAAATATCCGAAACATCAATTTACAATCATACTTGACTGAATACTCTGCTTTGTTTGTGCTTGTACCTGGTTACATAGTTCTTTCAAGTTCTGTGGTACTGTGCTGTAAGAGTTAGATGCATCAATGTACTCCACGGTCCACCCTTGCTTCAAAAGCAAGGTAGTAAGAAATCGGTCCTCTCCTTGAAGAGAACAGAAAATGTATTAAGATGGCGAAATGAAGAAAAAGTGTTAAAACCTTTCAAAATGAAACAGATGAATGAGACAAAACTGAGAAAAAAAAAAAAAAAGTTATTTTATTACCTTGGTCATACTGGATGTAGTGTTTGGGCTCAGTGGATTTGGTAGAAAACTTCTCCATCACATTGTCATCCATCAGCGCCTCTGCTCTGAACAGACTGCAGCTGCCAGGGCTACACAACATAGAGCCAAACATATGCTCTGATGTCTTCTGAAACCAGTGGTAAGCAGCATACTCAAACTTCTGGAACCAGACTGCAGGACCTGCAAAGAAACAGAAGTAGCACAACCTCAACATAGATTTATGTACAGTACCAATTTTACACTGTTTTGGGGCCAACCTGTTCCGGTGGGGTGAATTCTGCCAGACGCAGACCCAACACGAGGATACATTTTCAGATGATCAATGAGTAGCTGAAGATCTGTGGGCAGGAAGCCTGTGTCTCCATCTAGAGCCAAGAGATAGGTGTTTTTCTTCATTTTCTAGGCAAAAAGGAAAATACTGCTCAGTTTCACAGAGAATTAAAACTTCTGACATATCTAAGAAAGTGACAAAGTACAGAAATGATCCGTCAATTTAATTTTAAAGACTAAAATTCACCTCTGACCACTAATACTACTTAACCCTACCCTTAGTAACCCCAATATTTAGGAAATATTTTAAATAAACTCTTGACAAGGTGAGCATTGCACTGATGATTTGCATTGAACCTTGCTGTAAGGTTTCTTGTTTAAACTTTGAATAGGCCTGATCTGAAGATTTTGCATGTTCTCAATGAGCTATCCTCCTTCAGCAGTTCATAAAAACTCATGGTTTGTGGCCTGCTGCTTCAAAATTATTGGATGTAGCAAAAATGTTGTTTTGTAGGAATGCTTCCAAAGTGTACAAGCTTTAGTAGAACATGAGTTACAAGCATCTATCTACATTGAGGCTACAATGTGCATAGGCTACAAATGGAGAAACAAAAAGTTCTCATTAATAAAAAAAAAATCATGTTAATTATCAATAAATCAGAAGTCGTTTTGGATTTCTCACCAGAATCTTGTTTGATAAGTCATTTTCATTTTGTCCTTCCTGAAAGTTTCTGTTGTGGTTGGTCATGAGTTTCCAATCCAGAAGATAATAAAGGTACATAACCTGAAAAACAAATTAACCCAAAACACAGTTAATATTGTATAAGATTTACATGTTGAAATGTTCTATGGGGTCCTTTCTACCAAAGACGATCTCTTCTTGATCCGAATCAGCTCTTTGTCCTTAAAGTGAACCAGTATATCATTCCCATGAGGCATGGTGACAACAAGACGACCTCCATATGGTGTCTTCAGGATCTTCCAATCGGGGATTTGTTCTCGGTTTCCAAAGAATGAGTCATCAGTGTTAATGAAGGTGCTGATCACACAGGTTAAAATATTGTTAAATTATAAAGTCAATAAAACCCAAGTCTCAACTTTAGATCATCTGTAAACATTGTTCTTACCCATAGACCTCTGAGAGGATTTTTATAAGGTTCTTTGCATATTTGTTGAGGTGACACCCCTGGTTTCCTTCAACATTTTCAAATGCATCATCAAAGTAGATATGGGCTTCAAAAGTGAAATCTTTAAACTTTGGCTCTGTCTTTGGTCTGTACCGGTCAAGCCTTTAAAGATGAGAGGAAATGAGAAATAAAATCAGTTGTAATAAGTGATTATGCTTTCACACAAGGTGTGATTGGTGGAGAGCGAGCTTGTGATTTTGAACAATAGCAAAACAGATCTAGTTTGTCTGAACATTATGAAAAAGTAATCTGCTACTTGAGGTCAGTATTAGGTTTTTGACAGCACCTTAACATATATATCATAGATACAAGCCTACAGCTGGAAAAAAACACTTCACAGAAATCTTTTTGGTCATGCAGCAATTGTTGTTGATCTTGGATGCAATTTCTTGCTTGTACATCCTTCTCTGCTGCTCTGTGCACTACTGCTACGGCAACCACGGTGAAAGCTGAACAAAAATGTAGGAAGAGTTACTTAAACAACATCTTTTTGTTTTTTCTATTACATTAGTGCTAAGATTCAAATGTTCAGGGAGTGTTTAAAGGAATGTTCAAAACAGTTATAGTAACTCACCTGAACAGTGAAATCAGATTGTCCTTCATTTCGTTATTCGTCTCATGCCACATGGTTGAACACAGATAAACCATAGCAGTCATACCATTTTCCCTAAAACTTTATATGAGAAAATGGAAAACAGAGCTCTAGTGTTTAAGCTTAATACACTGACCAGGAATGCTAATGGAAGCAGACAGAAAAAGTACAATCATAAACTTACCGATTCGTTCTGTTATTGGTGTGGATGTCAAATTGGGTGTTCAGGAGTAAAGATTGCTCAATAAAGGCTCCATCATACAGACTCCTCATAAACTGGTTTTGTGTCTTATACATGCAAAGTATCTTGGAATAACAGATATAAAGGGTGGCTAAACCAAGGCCAATCCACCAGGACACTGCTACACCTGAGGGAAGTGAAACAATTCATCATATTTATGAACAAGGTACAAAGAATCTTTGGAAAATAGAGAATGCAGAGAAGACTACAACTAAACAAACTTTAGAGCAGGGGTGTCCAAAGTCAGTCCTCGAGGGCCGGCATCCTGCATGTTTTAGTTTTCTCCTTGGTTTTACACACCTGGATCAAATGATGGCTCATTAGAAGGCCTAAGCAGAACACTGACTTGCTGAGGAGGTTGTTACAACCACTAGGGAGAGAACTAAAACATGCAGGATGCCGGCCCTCGAGGACCGACTTTGGACACCCCTGCTTTAGAAGAAACTAATAAACGCAAAAAAACATCAAGGATGCACATCACAGTACTGTATGTGGCAGTAGTAAAGTATGTTTGAGTAAAATAAGACGTACCACATGTAGATAACATTTGCGTTATCATCTATATCCTCTACTTTTACTGTTTATACAAAAAACTAATGCTCCATCCATCTATCCAACCATACATCTATTTATCATTCAATACAGCTGTATTATGAAAACTGCAAATTGTGATGAACAGTTCTGTAACTTGAGGTAGACTTAAGCATTGATTTTTTTACCTGTCATTAAGCCAATGTTGAACATGTCCAAGTAGCACAGAGTTCGTGTAACATCCAAAACCAGCTGCAGGAACATATTACCACTGAGACTTTGATACCTTTTTTCCATGAGCATATTGGAGTAGCTTGTGAAGTTGATGTGTTCAGTTGTGTCCAGGTTTATTCTGTAGTCTTGGTAATAAAAAATGACAGGAATGATGAACAAAGCCATCACAGCCATGGAAGCCATGTATAAAACTGAAATGAAGCATCGTCGTATAGCTTGTATCTTGCAGGCTGCCAATGCAAACCAATGACAGAGTGCTGAGGATATCAGCTGGACCCCAATGAGGATCAATATAATTCTTTTTTCCTGGCCAGGAATTGAACTCACAATATCCCAGTTTGTTTTGGTCAGAGGGATGCAGGCTCCAAGCACACAGGTGGTGACTACAATCCTGAGGAAGCTTGACATGATGTGTAGGATGTTCTGGCACTTTGTCATGTCTTTAAGTAAACCCTTGAGAAAGATAGAGCTGTTGTTCTCACAGATCAGCTTGAAGTAGTTCTGCAACCAGCTGAAAGATGCCAAGATGGACCCACCAACAGCAAGACCAACCCAAAGAGCCATGTTGACATCTTTAGGGTCCTTCATGATGGATAGAACAAGCAATGAACTGTAGCCTACAAAAATGATGATGAAGGTGATGATGGAAGGTATCAAGAAACTGTTCCCTTTTTTGGCAATGCACTGAGTGACCACTTGCAGAAGCACAGAGAGAACCGCTACACTATTCAGGACTGTAACATTGGTTATAATGTCCAAATGTGGCATTACAACGATGGCAAGACCAGCTACACCCACAGAAACACTAAAATCAAAGAACAAAACCTGAAAATGAAACAGATGAGAACACTTGTAAGAAAAATGCCAAAGAAATGAATCAATGAAACTGACATGTTTTGTTTTTATCAGTCAGAAATAAGATAAAAATAAATGTTGTCTTGGGTCTTACTAGGGCTGTAGTCGTTTTCCTGGGCAGCTTTGTTGTTTTATCGCCTGTTTTCCAGCAGCTTTTGAGCAGCACAAGGACACTTGGTGCAATGAGAGAGCAGCCAATACACAGCAGAGCAAGAGGTTTCTGCTCTGGAAGGAGGGCCTTTGTACCTTCATGAGTCAAGGTGATGAGGAGAAGGAAAGAGGTCTGGAAATTAAAAGATAAAGAACACATTTTTAGGGTTATTTCAGATTTTCTCTTTACAAGGTGACACAAGCATTTTATATTTAGAATTCCAAAAACAATATATGAACTTATATAGGACAGTTCTAATATAAAAATGTTCCCAGCAGTATTTAACTAAAATTGGAACATAATGCTGGAGAGGTGCTTGAATGACTTATCAGTGAACCCCTTATTTCAACATTCACAATATTATTAGCAAATATGTTCAAATATATGCCATAATGATCAGTACCAAAGGAAACTAACCTTGCTACATACTGTTAATCCACAAACAAAGATGGCTACTGCAAGCAAAGAGAAGATCCTCTGTAGTTTTGTCATTTTTCTGGGGGTTTCTTCAGTTTTAATAACTGGAAAGTCCCCACAGGTATTCCAGAGCCAGCTACATAATAACAAAGAATATCAAAAGAAAAAAAAAATGTTTAAAAGCATTTACCTCAGATAATGAGGTAAAATCAGTTTTTCAGTACTGTATAAAGAAACAGTTCGAAAAAATGTTATTAGGCCATTTTTGCAGTGATCTGTGGTTGTAGAGGACCCAAGAGCGCAGGCAGCAGAAAGGGAAGCAGCAATCATTTATTAAATGAAAACAAAATCAAACTGTGAGGAAACAAAAATGCCAGGACAAACACAATCAAGACAGGATATGAGCTGCAGGAACTTACATATGAGGATCTGACTGCAAACATCAGAGAAACAGAAGCATAACTAACTGGGTGGAGGGTGATACTAAATGACAACAGCTGGGAGAAATGAGCAACAGGTGCAATGAAACAGTGATCAGGGACGGCAAGACTATAGGTAACTAAAACATAAATGGCTAGTTACAGAAAGGCAGAAATAATAAAAACACAATGACAAAGAACAGACAAATGCAGACAAGAATAAATATACTAACAAAAACACTATGAAACCCAATAATGTTTTATTTTTGCTTTTAGAATTGCTTCAAATTGCTCACTTGGCATTATACTTGCATGGTGCATGTGAAGTTAAAACAGATCTCACATAAAATCATATTCTACAAACAAGGGAGAGCAGTTTGATATGAAGACTATGAATGGTAGATGAATGGAGAGAGATATCTGTTAAAAATATAATTTTAATTAAAATTTCTTGAAGCTGATTAAATGAGCATTGTTTAACTCACGGACGTCAAACTCCATTCCTTGGGGGCTGCTCTCCTACATGTTTTAGATGTGTTCTTGCTTTAAAAAACCTGGTTTAACCAAATGACTTGTGGACATGCTTCTGGAGAACTTGCTGATATGATGAGGAGGCAATTAAAATATTTGAATCAGGTGTGTTGGACCAGAAAAACCTTAAAACTTCCAGTGGTCCTTGAGGCCTGAAGTTTGACATCTCTTGGTTTAACTAAAGAAATATCTAATCTATTGTTTAGTGCAAAAAACAATTTTTCCAACAAGGCAGAGAAGATTAAAAAAATAAAATCAGGTCAAGGATAAACAAAAGATAACATGGTTTACTAATCAGCATAGTCAAAAAAGGGTTTTATTTTTTTAAACCTTTTGTTTAACCAGGTGAGTCCCATTGAAATTATAAGATCTCTTTTTCCAAAGGAGCCCAAGACATCTTGAAGAAAAAAAAAAACAACACACGGTTTTGCGCTTTAATTAGGAGGTAAAGAACAGGGGCAACCAAGAAAACCAAAAGAATAATGATAACATTAAATAATAACAACAAGTAAATCAGCTGATTAAAATCAAAGCTAAAATAAAGTAGGCTTTCCTTCTGCAAAAGAACAATTCCTAAAAAACTAAAAGTCTAAGCCTAAAGTTAAAAAGTGGGAACCATGGCAGGGTTTTTCCAGGACCAGACATCTTCAGTGGTCCTCGGTGCTGCACAGCCACTCCACTCTGTAGGAGCTCTATAAAGAAGAGGGTAGCAGAAACTCCATACAGATGTGCAGTTGCAAGTTATCAAATATGTACTCATTTCATGGGACAGAGTGCTTACCTCTGCCCCTCCACTGAAGCACACAACAGATACCTGCTGATAGCAGCCTGCTGTCACATATCTGTAGTATTTTTTATAGATTTTATAGGTTTCATAGATTTGTGTCTTCATTATATTTTGAAAATAGAAACCAATTTACAATAAGATCCTTGCAGCACTCACACAGAGTTGAGAGAAACGGATCTTTATTTTTCATCCTTTCTTCTTCCTACACTTTCTGTTATCAGTTTAAAACAGAGCATAGAAACCATTTTACAAGAAGGATCTGTTTCCTTGCTCGCTGAATTCTAGATTTCAGCTGCTCAACAGTCCATCGTCTTCATTGTCATCATTTGATTCTCCTCTTCATGACGCTCCAAACATTTTCACCAGGAGGCAGATCTGAATGTCAGGCAGGTTAGTTTTTAATGTGTAGATTAGTAGCATAAACATTATTAGCGATAGTACCAGTGATGTAGCTCAATATAGCTAATATTAGCAGGAATTGTATATGTACAACAATACAACAATAATGAAATAATAACAGAAATTTTTAAAAACTACCTTTAAGACTGTTTTTTCTTCCAGATCTGTTCTTCAGGCTCAGTGTCCAAAGATGCAATATAGTCAATGATGGCGTGAACTCTAAAGGAGCAGAAAATAGGCAAGCATGTTTTTTTTTTTCTTTTGAATATCAAAACATTGGTGAGAAAAGGTAATTTTGGTTACTTGTAAAACAGCAGGCCAATAAAATGGAGCAAAGCTAGAAGAGTAGGTCCAAAAAAAAAGGTAAAATCCATGAATTCAACTTGAATTATTTCTCCAGTTTCCTCAAGGTTGATGTCAATATTTATCAGACTGGGGAAGATTTTAAAGTCCTTGATGATGAAAATTAAAAGAAGCCACAGGACGTTCCCAAAGAAAAGCCAGAAGCAGATCTATGTTGAAATAGAAATAGGAGATTACCTTTAGATGCATGTTTTTTTTGTATATTAAAGAAACAAACATTTAAATTTTTACACCCACCTTATTTCTAAACTCTCGCAGGTCTTTCAGCCTCTTTTCATCTGTCTCCTTGTCAGCTTGAAAAGGTTGCAGGTACTTGTCCTGCAGCTCTTTCCAGTAGTTTTCCTCTTCCTGCAGAAACCAACACAGTTATTAGTAGCATAGATTGGATAAAGACTTTTGAATTGTTTATTTTTTACTGTTTATGTTCATTACAAAATTATGAACTAAAAACGTAAAAAAATATATCTATTGGCTCAGCTTTCTTGATTGTGATTCTCTGTTCAGATTAAGCTGGAACACACCTCACTGAGACAATCCTCCTGCAGATGTATTTCACAGGACATATTCTGTAATTGTGTTATCCAACCTGGAGAACAGAACAGAGTATGACAGAAGAACATTAGGCCTCACATGTTGGAATGTTTTATGCAAAGACACTTCTAATTTCGCTGCACTTGCTGCAAGAAGAAAAGTCAAATATTCTGTAATTTCCTGAAAGATACTGTAATTTATTTGTTTTATGCCGTGCTTTGTATGATTAACGTTTTCCACTTTAATTTTATAATAATATATACATGTTCACCACTGAAGATGTTATTTACAATGATGTTTTGGGGTTGCTAAAATCTTGTGTGGTAGTAGTTGAGAGTAATTACCAACACATATTTTGGCAACTAGACTTCTATTCTGTAGTTGAATGAGTTTTGCTTCTCATCTGAGGAGTTTTATCAATTCTAAAAAGTAAATGATGAAGCTCTTATTTTGTTCTTATCTATTCTGATAGTAACAGAAGTCCAGTTGATTTTGATTTTGATTTTTTACTTCTTTCTTTTGCATTTACTATGTCCTGGATGACTGAGAATCTAGACCATCTTACATTTTTGTGCTTTTGTTGGCTGTTGGATCACAGCAGGGTTGGGAGTCCCTTCATCAGGTTTTGTCTCTCTAGTGCCCCAGTAGATGCAGTTCATATTGACCATGGTGTAGATAAAAAGCAGGATGTCAACACTTGGCCAACAGATAATAGAGAACCCTGCATAGAACAACGCTGAAAATTCCTGAGGATGCATGATTGCAGTTATAATAAAAAGAATGTACGTGGGGGCAACAAAAATGCTGCTGGGTGTCAGAATAGTTTGTCCTTTCACCATTGACCCTGGTAGGAAACAAAGAAAGCATCAGGTTTTAGAGTCAAGTCATTTTTAATTGTATATTAAAAATATAACTGTATATAAATGAACAAAACAAAATGCTAAATCAAGTCTGCATTAAATTACAACAGTTTGAAATAACATACCGATAGCAGTCATAATCAACACCAACATAAGGAATGCATATAAGGTGCTCAGAACTGCTGCTATAGTGATCTGAGTGTCTTCTTTGAGCTTAAAGCAAAGTCCAACATAGATGGCAGGAGGTATCACGGCTATGACCAGAGCCACAGGAAAATGGATGTTCAACAGGAAGGACAAAACATCTGGAGGAAACAGACAAGAAATTAAAAAGATGTTCTCAGTTTTGAAAAGGAACTTTGGTTGAATTTTGTATTGACTGGTTTTAGTGTTTATTGTTTTTCAAAAACAATACACCAATCAGAAATAATGCTTACATGGGCTAATGTTTAACTTTTACACTTTTGCTTGACACTGTTTGTTTAGTTACTGTTTTCTTAACCTAACAACCTTTATGTGTTGCTATATCAGTGTACACTGTGTGTGCATAGACCATTAATGCTAAAGATGCTGATGCAATTACTAAAACAAACCACATGTTAGGAGAGCAAATAGGTTCAAAGTTTAGGTCTTCACATAAAATACTAACCTGCTACAAAAAAAGAGGCAGTGGCAGGTGTTACAATGAATAAGAAGAAGGCAAACAATTGGTATAATGTGCCTAGTATGGACCAGGGTGAGTTCCTCATTGTAATATTGAAATTTAAGATCAGCAGATCCACTGTAGTCACCAGTGTGGTTGGCAGCCATCGTCTTCGCTGAAAAGAAGCAAAAACTAAGTTAAGTGTGACAATTTTTACTTATTTTTGGCAAAATAACATCTGACAACCAATCAATTCAAAATATTGAAAACATAATCATTTGCAATTGTTTTTTACTGAATGCTTTGCTTAGCTAGCGCTTGTACCTGGTTATATAGTTCTTTCAAGTTCTGTGGTACTGTGCTGTAAGAGTTAGATGCAGCAATGTACTCCACGGTCCACCCTTGCTTCAAAAGCAAGCTAGTGAGCCATCGGTCCTCAGCTTGAAGAGCACAGAAAATATATTTAGTAATAAAGAAGGCCTGTAGAAGTAACCAAAATGACTGACAGCATGACAGAAAGACTTGTTTTATTACCTCGGTCATACTGGATGTAGTGTTTGGGCTCAGTGGATTTGGTGGGAAGTTTCTCCATCACATTGTCATCCATCAGCGCCTCTGCTCTGTACAGAGTGCAGCTGCCAGGGCTACACAACAAGGAGCCAAACATATGCTCAGCTGGCTTCTGTAGCCAGTGGTAAAAAGCATACTCAAACTTCTGGAACCAAACCACAGGTCCTGCAAAGGAAATACAGAGGCTCGTATGACAGCCCGACCATGGTTCCTTGTACAATATCTAGTTTTGACATTTTTTGTGTCAACCTGTCCCAGTGGGGTGAATTCTGGCAGTCACAGACCCAACACGAGGATACATTTTCAGATGATCAATGAGGATCTTAAGATCAGTGGGCTGCAGGCTTGTGTCTCCATCCAAAGCAAAGAGATAGGTATTTTTCTTTTTTTCCTGGACAAAGAGACAAATTTTGCTCAGTTTTACATGTATCATACAAAGTTTTAAAAATGTCTTCTTCTGACTTGACAGTAACGTTTAAGTGTCTCAAATTGTGATTTTTTTGTTGTTCATTTTAACTTGAATTGTATTTTATGTCTTATTACCTGATATTTTGTTGGAAATATTTTATTATTACTGCTAATGTTATTAAAACTGTTGCTGTAAATGTAACATTGCACATTTTGCTGCTTCTTATCTTGGCCAGGACATTTTTGTAAAAGAAATTAATAATCTCAACAGATTTTTTTTCCTGCTTAAAAAAAATGTTAATAAAAATAATAACATTAATTGCATTGCATCTCACAGTAAGAAGGTGCCTTGTTTACATTTTTGGAAGTTCCCAATCTGAGAGGATTTTGCACGGTCTCAATTAGCCTGAGTGGCTTTTCCTTCCACAGTTCAGAAACACTCATGGTTGATTAACTGCTGTTTCAAAATTAATAGATGCAGCATATTTGTGTACGGATGTTTCCAAAAAGTACGTGTTTTACTGGAACATGAAGATGCACTTTTGTCACTAGAGCAGTTTCATTATTTTTTCAAAAACATAGACAGGAAAAATATGATAATCTGCCTACTTGGTGTATTTTTACTCTACTAGGGTACAACTAAGAAATTAAGCTTGTTGAGAATAATTCACATTTACAGTAATATTTATAAATGATTCAGATATTGTTTTGGATTTATCTCACCTGGATCTGTGTTGCAATGTCTTTTTCATTATGTCCTTCCTGAAGGTTTTTGTTGTTTTTGGTCATAAGTTTCCAATCCAGAAGATAATAAAGGTACATAACCTGAAAAACAACAATTAACCATCAACATAATTATTATCGCATCAGATTTAAGTGTTAAAATGTCTCATTGAGCCCTTCCTACAAGAGTCCATCTCTTCTTGTTCCGAATGAGCTCTTTGTCCTTGAAGTGAACCAGTATATCATTCCCATGAGGCATGGTGACAACAAGACGACCTCCATATGGAGTCTTCAGGATTTTCCAATCAGGGATTTGCTCTTGGTTTCCAAAGAATGAGTCATCAGTGTTAATGAAGGTGCTGATCACACAGGTTAAAATATTGTTAAATTATAAAGTCAATAAAACCCATGTCACAACTTTAGATCATCTGCAAACATTGTTCTTACCCATAGACCTCTGAGAGGATTTTCATAAGGTTCTTTGCATATTTGTTGAGGTGACGTCCCTGGTTTCCTTCAACATTTTCAAATGCATCATCAAAGTAGATATGGGCTTCAAAAGTGAAATCCTCAAACTTTGGCTCTGTCTTTGGTCTGTACTGGTCAAGTCTTTAGAGATCACACAAACAAACAGAAAAGAAAATTTTGTTTTAAAAAGTTATGATGCTTTCACATAGGATGTGATTGGTGCAGAACTCCGTTAACTCATTAATGAGCTAGTGATGTGGCACAAAAGAAGAACAGATCTATTTGGTCTAAACTAATCATGACCTGTTAATTCCAAGATTTTGCTGAACCAATCTGCTACTTGAGGTTGGTTTTCAGTTTTCAGCTATGTTACTGAATTTATTTTGGTCATCCAGCAATTGTTGTCCATTTTGGATGCAATTTGTGGTTGGAAGTGCTTCTCTCCTGTTCTTAAAACTGTCTCTATGTCCACTGCAACAAAAGCTACATTTTTTATGTGAGAGCAGAAAAAAATGTATGAAGTTTTTGCTTGTTTCACTCAAGAAACCAGCTGCTATTATTTATTACATTAGTTCAAGGGTTCAAATGCACCTGAAGCTTGGTAATGAAATATTCTTAATAACTCACCTGAACACTGAGATCACATGGTCCTTCATTTCATCATCTGTCTCATGCCACATGGTTGAACACAGATAAACCATGGTAGTAGCTGCACTTTCCCTAAAACTTTAAATGACAAAATGGAGAATTTAAGTAACATTCTGACACATCTAGTGTTTAAGTTTAAACCACTGACCACGAAAGGTAATGAATCAGACAAAATAATATTGTATCAGCCCGTCCAGCACGCCCTCTGGAGGAGAAAACCTGGAACAACCTCAGAACCTTCTGACAGTATCACAAACTCACCGATGCATTCTGTCTTTTGTCTGGATGTCAAATTGGGTGTTGAGGAGTAAAGATTGCTCGATAAAAACCCCATCATACAGATTCTTCATAAACTGGTTTTGAGTCAGATGCAAGCAATGTGTCTTGAAGTACCAGATATAAAAGGTTGCTAAACCAAGGCCAATCCACCAGGACACTGCTGCACCTGAGGGAAGTAAAACAATTCATCATATTTATGAACAAGGTACAAAGAATCTTTGGAAAATAGAGAATGCAGAGAAGAATACATCTAAACAAACTTTAGAAGAAACTAATAAACACAAAAAACATCAAGGATGCACATCACAGTACTATATGTGGCAGTAATAAGGTATGTTTGAGTAAAATAAAATGTACCAGTCATTTCTACATGTAGATAACATTTGTGTTATGATCTATATACTCAACTTTTACTGTTTATGCAAAAATAAACTAATGCTCATGACAGCTTTACTTACATACTTGTATCTATTTATCATTCAATACAGCTGTGTTATGAAAACTGCAAATTGTGGTAAGCAGCTCTGTAACTTGAGGTAGATTTAAGCATTGATTTTTTTTTTACCTGTCATTAAGCCAATGTTGGACGTGTCCAAATACCACAGAGTTCGTGTAACGTCCAAAACCAGCTGCAGCAACATATTACCACTGAGACTTGAATTTCTTTTATCCACAAGTGCATTACAGTAGCTTGTGAAGTTGATGTGTTCAGTTGTGTCCAGGTTTATTCTGTAGTCTTGGTAGTAAAAAATGACAGGAATGATGAACAAAGCCATCACAGCCATGGAAGCCATGTATAAAACTGAAATGAAGCATCGTCGTATAGCTTGTATCTTGCAGGCTGCCAATGCAAACCAATGACAGAGTGCTGAGGATATCAGCTGGACCCCAATGAGGATCAATATAATTCTTTTTTCCTGGCCAGGAATTGAACTCACAATATCCCAGTTTGTTTTGGTCAGAGGGATGCAGGCTCCAAGCACACAGGTGGTGACTACAATCCTGAGGAAGCTTGACATGATGTGTAGGATGTTCTGGCACTTTGTCATGTCTTTAAGTAAACCCTTGAGAAAGATAGAGCTGTTGTTCTCACAGATCAGCTTGAAGTAGTTCTGCAACCAGCTGAAAGATGCCAAGATGGACCCACCAACAGCAAGACCAACCCAAAGAGCCATGTTGACATCTTTAGGGTCCTTCATGATGGATAGAACAAGCAATGAACTGTAGCCTACAAAAATGATGATGAAGGTGATGATGGAAGGTATCAAGAAACTGTTCCCTTTTTTGGCAATGCACTGAGTGACCACTTGCAGAAGCACAGAGAGAACCGCTACACTATTCAGGACTGTAACATTGGTTATAATGTCCAAATGTGGCATTACAACGATGGCAAGACCAGCTACACCCACAGAAACACTAAAATCAAAGAACAAAACCTGAAAATGAAACAGATGAGAACACTTGTAAGAAAAATGCCAAAGAAATGAATCAATGAAACTGACATGTTTTGTTTTTATCAGTCAGAAATAAGATAAAAATAAATGTTGTCTTGGGTCTTACTAGGGCTGTAGTCGTTTTCCTGGGCAGCTTTGTTGTTTTATCGCCTGTTTTCCAGCAGCTTTTGAGCAGCACAAGGACACTTGGTGCAATGAGAGAGCAGCCAATACACAGCAGAGCAAGAGGTTTCTGCTCTGGAAGGAGGGCCTTTGTACCTTCATGAGTCAAGGTGATGAGGAGAAGGAAAGAGGTCTGGAAATTAAAAGATAAAGAACACATTTTTAGGATTATTTCAGATCTTCTTCTCTTTACAATGTGACATAAGCATTTTATATTTATAATTACAAAAACAATCATCTTACATAGGACCATTCTAATATAAAAGTCTCCCCAACAGTATTTAAACCAAACAAATTGGAGCATAACACTGGAAAAGTACTTGGATGACTGATGTGTTTTCATCACCTGCAGGTTTTAGCCTCAAGATGTTTCTTTTAAACAATCATGGAAGGTGGTTGTTAAAGGACCATTTCTCAAAAGATAAAAAGACCAGATATTCAAAAAGAGGGGTTCCAGGAACTCTACATTTACACATAAATTATCCAATGCAGAATTCGGATAGTAAAATTCCACTGGGGATCTTTTTTTATATATATAATGGAGTCTCATAACCATAACCATATATAATGGTGTGGCATAACCAAAAGCTAAAATGTTTCAAAATTATTACAGTGAGTTATTTTGTGTCTGCTGTGGAGATTTGAGCAATACAGAAATTGTTTAAATTGACAAAGTTACTGTGAAATGGCTTTCTACACTGTATTCAAGCTTCAGTCATACTCACATCATTGTTGGCAAATATGTGTAAAAATATACCTTAACAAAAAGTACCAAAGAAGGCTAACCTTGCTACATACTGTCAATCCAAAAACAAAGATAACCACTGCCAGCAAAGAGAAAATCCTTTGTAGTTTCATCATTTTCCAGGTGGTCTCTTCAGTTTTTCAAGAGCTGGCTGAATAAAGACAAAGATTACCAAAGTGTGAAAAAAACCAGTATGAAACAACAGTTAAAAGCATTTCTATCAGAATAATGAGGTTCATTCTGTAACAAAACTGGTAAATTGTTGGGTTTTATTATTTTATTGGTTTATTGTTGTTTTTGATTTTGTTTTTCAGCAACTATTTCTCCTACTGTATCTCAGTGTTACACTCAAGATTCCTACCCTCAGAGTGCTTTTAACTCCAACAAAAATACTCAGAATAAAAATACTGACCTCACTTTTTTGTTGTTGTTGTTCTCATCCCACTCACTTTTTAAAATCTCTTTTCTGGACGATGACTTTCATCTAGGTTCAACTTCATGCATGGCTTCAATCTCTGATGCTGGAAAAAGAGTATAGGTCTTCAGATCCATCTTGAATGACCAAGTTGTTTTAGAAAATAAAGTATTTTTAAAAATTAACACGGTCTTGATCTGTGATTCTTGTGTCCTACATTAACATAGAAGATAGCCCTTATAAATGGAAGCAATCGTGCTTCCTCTTGCTTTGCTCCTGCTCATCAGCGTATATAACAATCAGACCATGTAATCGTCCTGTGGACCCTCCTCTCTTCACTTATGAGGGCTTCTGGAGGGTTAAACACATGCAAGAACTGACATGAACCAGAGTTTAGTCATGTGAGCGGAGCCAAAAACCAGACACGGAAACAGAATAAAAAGGTAATTTTGTTTACAGGTACTCGTACTGTATATACAGTGGGGAACAACCAGGAGGATCTGAAAGCAAGAAGGAGCAAGGTGAGTCTACTGGATTTGTTTGTCCGTAAGTCTTGTGAAGAGCAGAGTGTAATTGTTCGTTTCTTACAGGTTCGAGAAATGATCGTGGCCTGACGGCGAAGCAGGGTTTGTTTGAAAGCAGTCCAGGAGGTAAGGAGTTCAGAGATCCAGCAAACAGGTAAGTTCATCCAAGCTGTACAACAGGTAAGTCCAGGTAGGCGGTGGATCCAAAAAAGTCGAGCAGCAACAACCTGAGGCGAAGGGCAAAGCACAAAGACCAAAGTTAACGTACTTGAGAACTTAGTGTTAAAACCTGGTGGCTGAGATTCTAACCCAGAAGACGAGTTGCTCCAGCGAACATCTGGAACCAGACAGAGGTTTAAATGCAGGTATTGCTCGTCAACGGGCTTCAGCAACAGTTGGGGAGAGGGAAGTTAGAGGCACCACCCACAGAGAGGGGGCAAACTTCAGATCCTCATAAGAACAATAGGATTCCTTGCATGTTAACCTGAGCAGACTGAAAACTGGTTATACATGAAAACAATTATGTGAGTTTTGGGGACAAAAACATTGTTTGAATTCAAGATAGCTGTTCACACTAGATCACCTGGGTGTGAATGGCTTCATTGGAAAGTTATACAAGGTATTTTGCAAAATACTACATCGGTTTCAGATACAACAACAGAATACAATCATAACAAGCCTACCATTCAATACTCTTCTATCAAAACCAACTGTAGAAGAGGAAAAGCTTGTCCATGCTTTTATATACAGTAGACTGGATGAATGTAATAGTCTTCTAACTGGACCTCACCAAAAGAGCATTAAACAGTTACAGCTTATTAAAAATGCTGCAGCTCAGGTTTTGACTAGAACTAAGAGATCTAAGCATATTACTGTAGTTTTAAAGTCTTTATACTGCCTCCCAATCAGCCATAGAATAGACTTTAAAGGCAGCCAAGGACACAATGGCTAAGACGGATGGAGCGGGGGCTCAAACAGGTAACTCACCGGTTACAGGACCAATCCCTACCTCCTGAGCCACTGCCACCACTGGCTTTATGTAAATTAAACCAGCAATACAAAAAGCATACAGTAAAAAAAAATTAAAATTAAAAAAACATGCCATAAATCACTTTCACTCTATGACAATAGCAAACTAAAGAGTAGGATAAAGAGATTGGACTTCTTGTCTCTGTAATAAATTGAAGACAGCATAATAAGAAGTTGTGATTTCTGCAACATTCATTTTTACTCTTAGTTTTATTATGCATGTGACATGATATTTAAGAAAAGCCGAAATGATTAAAATTTATCTGTCACCATTCATGTTGTAATGTGCACTTGTTTCAAGGTCAAACAATATAAGCATATATGTTTTTTTATTATTTATTTAGTTGTTTCTATCATTTTTAAATATTCAAACATGTTAACTATACATACAAAGTAACTATAAATACAAATCCAAATGCAAGATGTTGTGAAACAGTGTGGCATTTACTCCCTTCTGAGGAATATCACCACACTACCTTGTGTTTCTCACCTTTCCCCAGATGTTGCAGGAAAGTCGGACACACAAAACGAGTCCAGACCAGAGGTGTAACTACAAATCATACATTTATTCAAACATTCAGATGAATGGAGACAACAACTCACCAACAAGAAGCTACAGCAACAAGTTCCCAGTTGTGTCTGAGGTGATTCCCCTTTCACCTCTTTTTTATACTCTGAACCACACCCAAGTTTTCTGCACACAAACAGCTGCAGCAGCTTCTTTTTCCATCTCAAGGATGGCTACCTCATCTCACTCGCCCCTGTCATGATGTCCTGGTAACTGTTCTTTTTTATTATTTTATCATAAGCTAAGCATAACCTCATTTTAGCAATATCAAAGTTTGTTTATATTTTACAGTTTGAACTGCATTACCATTTAGTACTTATACAAGCTTTAAATGTTTGCACCTTTGTGAGGTCCCTTTGAATAAAACACATTATAAGACTGTAATGAGTTTAACAAAAATGAGAGAAGAACACAAACCATACTTTACAAAGATAAAACAAGAAATTACAACAATATTGGTATCAGTTTTTTGCATTTTTCAATTAAATTTGTCAACAGCAACACAACTCCGTTTTTGCAAACTGAGTTTTGTCTATTTTACATTTTGCTATGCAACATTACTTCAAAATATGAAGGTTTCTATTCAGCACATTACAGTTATTGCACATTCACACACTGCCCCTGTGTTTAAAGCAGCTGTGAACAGTGCACACACATTCAGAACTGATTTCTGCAACTACAAATCTAAGTTTAGATACAAAAAGAAAAAAAAAATCTGCTTGTTGAACTTTTTCTTCAAAGGTCTTAATAGATTTTAGTGATCATCTACATTATATTTTGAAAATAGAGACAAATTTACAAAGTGATCCTTGCAGCACTCACAAAAAAAGAGTTGAGAGAAACAGATCTATATTTTTCGTCCTTTCGTTTTCCCTACACTTTCATTTATCAGTTTAAAACAGAGCATAGAAACCATTTTACAAGAAGGATCTGTTTCCTTGCTCGCTGAATTCTAGATTTCAGCTGCTCAACAGTCCGTGGTCGTCTTTGTCGTCATTTGATTCTCCTCTTCATGACGCTCCAAACATTTTCACCAGGAGGCAGATCTGAATGTCAGGCAGGTTAGTTTTTAATGTGTAGATTAGTAGCATAAACATTATTAGTCATAGTTTCAGGAATATTTATGGCAATAATGGTTGTGGCAGCAGTACCAGCGGTGTAGCTCAATATAGCTAAAATTAGCAGGAATTCTATATGTACAAACAAAAATGTAATAATAACATAAATTTACAAAACTACCTTTAAGACTGTTTTTTCTTCCAGATCTGTTCTTCAGGCTCAGTGTCCAAAGATGCAATATAGTCAATGATGGTGTGAACTCTAAAGGAGCAGAAAATAGGCAAATGGTTAGATTTATTTTGGGGTCTTGTTATATCAAAACATTGGCGAGAAAAAGGTAATGTTATAGAAGTGGTTACCTGTAAAACAGCAGGCCCATAAACTGGAGCAAAAATATAAGACCAGGTCCCAGATAAAACATAAAATCCAGGAACTCAGCTTGGATTATTTCTCCAGTTTCCTCAAGGTTGATGTCAATATTTATCAGACTGGGAAATATTTTAAAGGTCTTGATGTTGAAAATTAAGAAAAGCCACAGGACATTCCCAAAGAAAAACCAAAAGCAGACCTGTATTAAAAAAGAAATAGGAGATTAACTTTAGATGCATGTTTTCCATCAATGAAGCATGACAATTAAAGATTTTTACACCCACCTTATTTCTAAACTCTCGCAGGTCTTTCAGCCTCTTTTCATCTGTCTCCTTGTCAGCTTGAAAAGGTTGCAGGTACTTATCCTGCAGCTCTTTCCAGTAGTTTTCCTCTTCCTGCAGAAACCAACACAGTTATTAGTAGCATAGATTGGATAAAGACTTTTGAATTGTTTATTTTTTACTGTTTATGTTCATTACAAAATTATGAACTAAAAACGTAAAAAAATATATCTATTGGCTCAGCTTTCTTGATTAGGATTCTCTGTTCAGATTAAGATAAAAAACATGCACACCTCACTGAGACAATCCTCCTGCAGCTGGATTTCACGGGACATATTCTGTAATTGTCTTATCCAACCTGGAGAACAAATTATAACAGAAAATTACATTAGGTGTAATATAAGAGTAATTACCAACACATATTCTAAGCAGATCACACAAAATCCTAATTTAGATTTTTAGAGTGCAAAGCGTTAGGTGATATCAAGGAAAGCTACTTTTATTTTAGAAGAATTAATCTATGAGAAGAGCTGGTGGAAATTGTTGTGGTTTCAAAGGCTTCAGATAAATTCAGTCTACCAGATCAGTAAGTTTTAAAAGCTTGCTGAAATACAATTTGCAGTCTATGATGCATACTGTCTTTATAAAACAACAGTCAACTTATTAGACTTTCCAACTGGAAAAATACTACAGTGATTAATATGTTGCTGGCAATAACTTGTTTCAACCTAAATTGATGCAAAGGATTGCTTCCTTTTGCTTACACAAACCACAAAATAGACACTTCTTGTGGCTGTGATTAAAAAAATCAAAGATCAAATTACTGGTCTTCATTAGGAGATCAAACAATCAAAATCGCTAAACCCATTAAAATTGTGCTAAAAACCATCCAACGCTTCATTAAAATGCTGAATGTTAAACTTTCATCATTGAGAAAAAAAGGCTGATGACATAAAGTCTTGGATGGTCATAATAAAAGATCTCATAAATATTGCTGACATTGTATTTCTGGTAATTATGAGCATAAGGCAGAAGAATATTTATTGGTGAAAATATTAATGTTAAACGAAGTAAGGAAATGAGAACTAAATAATTTTTTCACCTTAACAAAATGCTTATCGGTGGAGCAAATTAAAATTATACATAACTTCAGGTGGCCAGGGAGTTTAAAGATTGGACTCTAGAGCAAAGGAAAAGAGTCATCCTATCACATATGATCTAATGGATTCATTGTTTGCCCTGTTCCACACTGAGTGGAGAATCAGGGTAAGATGAGCAGTAGGTAAAGTAATGGACATTCTATACCTTATCTAGAAACCTTTGAGAACATTATGATGATCTAAGGTAACTTTAGATGGTCAGGTCTAGATTAAGCAGCAGTATGTGTGTAAGAGAATAGGGTAAATGTTACTACATGAATGTACTGCATAGTCAAACATTTCTACTGACAGATTTCACTTTGATGGCACAAGCTTAATGCAAGAAAGCAATTTAGTCATTGAATTTACATTGTGGTTTTGGTGGCGGCTGGATCATGGCAGGGTCGGAAGTCCCATCATCAGGTTTTGTCTCTCTGGTGCCCCAGTAGATGCAGTTCATGTTGACCATGGTGTAGATAAAAAGCAGGATTTCAGCACTTGGCAAGTAGATAATGTAGAACAAGGCATAGAACAACACTGACAATTCCTTGGGATGCATGATTGCAATTATGAAGAAATTAATGAACACAGGGACAACAAAAATGCTGCTGGGTGTCAGAATAGTTTGTCCTTTCACCATTGACCCTGGTAGGAAACAAAGAAAGCATCAGGTTTTAGAGTTAAGTCATTTTTAGATGTAAATTAAAAATATAATTGTACATAAATGAACAAAAGAAATGCTAAATCAAGTCTGCATTAAGTTACAACAGTTTGAAATAACATACCGATAGCAGTCATTATCAACACCAACATAAGGAATGCATAGAAGGTGCTTAGAACTGCTGCTATAGTGATCTGAGTGTCTTCTTTGAGCTTAAAACAAAGCCCCACATAGACAGCAGGAGGTATCACAGCTATGACCAGAGCCACAGCAAAATGGATGTTAAACAGGAAGGACAAAACACCTGGAGGAAAAAACAGACAAAAAATTTAAAAAGTTGTTCTCAACTTTGGTTGAATTTTGTATTGACTGGTTCAGAGGTTAGGTTTTTCAGAATTAAAAAACAAGTCTTTCTCAAAAACAACATACCAATGTGAAAGAAGGCTACAGAAATTACATTAAACTTGAAGCTGCTGAATGTATCAGTCTGCCTGATCAGCAAAACTAGTCAGTGCAAAAGTTTAGAAGTTTAAAATTACCAAATTGTCATGGTGGGTTTTAAGAGTCGAACCCACATGCAGAAACTCTCAGAGAGAAGGAGTAAATGCAATAGTTTATTTACAAAATGTACAAGTAATTGCAAGGCAAAGGATGGATGACAGGAACCAGGAAATCCGGACCGGCTGCAATCAAGAGAGAGGTGGTGAGTTGAATGGAGACGGGAAACAGCCAACTCTGGAGAATGGTTAGGTGCTTACTTGGAGTCTGAGGCTTAGGATCGGCAGAGGGGAGTGGGTTCCAGGTATGGGTATCAGAAAGGGGGCGTAGGAAGGGTGCTGGTGTTGGAGGGCGGACAGGTAGACCAAGTTGGAGGCTCCGAGGACGGCGGGGCAGAGCGGGCTCCCCACTAGAGAGGGATCCTCCAAAGGCAGTCCTTGGCCAGAAGACTTGAGAAAACTTCTCCGGAGTCTCTCGTAGGCGTCCACTGTAGGCAACACTCTGGCAGAGAAGTGCTGGCAACCCGCTGCTTATATCCTCCTCCTGGAGATGGTAATGATCCTCAGGTGCATCCTGTTAAGCCCGTCAGCACACCCTCTTGTCAAAGCATGAATAGCTGGCGCCCTCTCCTGGATAGTTGGTGATGCTGAAAATGAAAAAGAAAACCTTCCCCAACCTGGTACCCAACACAAATGTAATGCTCTTTCACACCGTATGTTGTCTTTGAGAAAAAATTGCTTTATAGACCTGAAAAACAATAAGGAACAGGCGATCAAATGGCTAGCCATTAGCTTAGCCTGATTTTGGTACCTGCTCTGTTAATAAATGACTCTTTGATTTTACCATTAGCCTTCTCTGTTTGTATTTGAATTACTTTTTTCAGGTTTACAATCACTAAAACAAAACACATGTTAGGAGAACAAAAAGTTAAAAGTTCAAATGTGTTCACATGAAATACTGACCTGCTACACAAAAAGAGGCAGTGGCAGGTGTTACAATGTACACAAAGAGTGCAAGCCAATGGTACAATATGTATAGCCTGGACATGGATGACTTCCTCATGGTAGCACTGTTATTGCAGAATATTAGATCGACTGTATTCATCACTATGGTTGGCACCCATCGTCTTCGCTGAAAAGAAGAAACAAGTGTGTGACAAAATTCGCATTTGGCAAAATTACATGTGATAATCAATCTGTTCAAAACATTGAAAACATATTAATTTACAGCTGTTTTGATGAATGCTCTGCTTTGTTTGTGCTTGTACCTGGTTATATAGTTCTTTCAAGTTCTGTGGTACTGTGCTGTAAGAGTTAGATGCATCAATGTACTCCACGGTCCACCCTTGCTTCAAAAGCAAGCTAGTAAGAAATCGGTCCTCTCCTTGAAGAGAACAAAAAATGTATTTAGGAATAAAGAAAACCTGCACAAGTAACCAAAATGACTGCAGAGAGAGACAGTTTTTTTATTAATATTATTACCTTGGTCACACAGGATGTAGTGTTTGGGCTCAGTGGATTTGGTGGGAAGTTTCTCCATCACATTGTCATCCATCAGCGCCTCTGCTCTGAACAGACTGCAGCTGCCAGGGCTACACAACAAGGAGCCAAACACATGCTCCGCTGACTTCAGCATCCAATTATTAATAGCGTACTCAAACTTCTGGAACCAAACCACAGGTCCTGCAAAAGAAATACAGAGGTTCGTATGACAGCCCGACCATGGTTCCATATACAATATCTAGTTTGATATTTTTTGTGCCAACCTGTCCCAGTGGGGTGAACTCTGCCAGACACAGACCCAACACGAGGATACATTTTCAGATGATCAATGAGGATCTTAAGATCAGTGGGCTGCAGGCTTGTGTCTCCATCCAAAGCCAAGAGATAGGTATTTTTCTTTTTTTCCTGGAAAAAGAGGCAAATTATGCTCAGTTTTACATTTATCACACAGGATCTTTGTCTAATTTTAAATACTAAAAGTCTTTAAAGGTCACTAAGAACACTTAAGGCTTCCTTTTAACAGTCATAATCAGGTATTTCAGGTAAACCTAATTTAAACTTGATAGACAATATCAAGGCAGAACTGATTCCTTGAATTACATCTCAGTTAGAAAGTCAATGAATCAGAAATTGATTTTGGACTTATCTCACCTGGATCTGTGTTGCAATGTCTTTTTCATTTTGTCCTTCCTGGAGGTTTTTGTTGTTTTTGGTCATAAGTTTCCAATCCAGAAGATAATAAAGGTACATAACCTGAAAAACAACAATTAACCATCAACATAATTAATATTGCATAAGGTTTACGTCTTGAAATGTCCCATTGAGCCCTTCCTACAAGAGTCCATCTCTTCTTGTTCCGAATGAGGTCTTTGTCTTTGAAGTGAACCAATATATCATTCCCATGAGGCATAGTGACAACAAGACGACCTCCATATGGTGTCTTCAGGATCTTCCAATCAGGGATTTGCTCTTGGTTTCCAGATGTGTCATCAGTGTTAATGAAGGTGCTGATCACACAGGTTAAAAGATTGTTAAATTATAAAGTCAGTAAAACATGTTTCTCCAGTGGTCTGTCAAGCATTACTGCCAGGGCAGAAACACAACTTTAGATCATCTGTAAAATGTGGTTCTTACCCGTACACCTCTGAGATGATTTTCATAAGGTTCTTTGCATATTTGTTGAGGTGACGTCCCTGCTTTCCTTCAGCATTTTCAAATGCATCATCAAAGTAGATATGGGCTTCACAAGTGAAATCCTCAAACTTTGGCTCTGTCTTTGGTCTGTACCGGTCAAGTCTTTAGAGGTCAGACAAACATAAACACATAAGGATAAAAAAATTTATTCTTCTTCACATTGAGTTGCTCAAGAAGTTCTGCACCAACCTCACCCTATAAAAAAGCATCATCACTTTTTATTAATAAAGTGCTATATGTTCTTATTATTGTATGTACCAATACAATGATGATGATTGTTTTTTCTCTGCATTTAGCTCATCACAATTGTGAGACACACCAGGGTATTAAAACAGTCATAGTAACTCACCTGAACATTGAGATCACATTGTCCTTCATTTCATCATCCGTCTCATGCCACATGGTTGAACACAGATAAACCATGGCAGTGGTTGCATTTTCCCTAAAACTTTATATGACAAGATGAAGAATTTAAGTAACATTCTGACAACTTAAAACAAAACTGACACATCTTGTGTTTAAGTTTAAACCACTGACCACAAAAGCTAATGGATCAGACAGAAAAATATTGTATCACAAACTTACTGATGCATTCTGTCGTTGGTGTGAATGTCAAACTGGGTGTTGAGGAGTAAAGACTGCTCGATAAAGACTCCATCATACAGACTCTTCATAAACTGGTTTTGAGTCAGATGGATGCAATGTGTCTTAAAGTACCAGACATAAAAAGTTGCTAAACCAAAGGTAATCCACCAGGGCACCACACCTAAAGGAAGTAAAACATATTTATGAACAGACTACAATGCAATTCTGCCAAGTAGACAATGTTTAGCAAGAGAAATCTAAGCAATAGGTTTTAAAAGTAACAAAAATAATAAGAAAGGCTAAGAAATGCAAAACATTAAAAGATGAAAATCACAGTACTATGCTGGGCAGATGTACAGTACGTGTTGGAGACAAAACAACTCTTTAAGGTGTAGATGCTTTTAAACTATTTTGTACTCATATATGTGTGTTTATTTATATATATAGTGAAACTGTATTATGATAATATTGAGAAGAATATTGAAGTTGTATGCAGCCCTGTAACTTGAGGTAGATTTAAGCATTGATTTTTATTACCTGTCATTAAGCCAATGTTGGACATGTCCAAGTAGCACAGAGTTCGTGTAACGTCCAAAACCAGCTGCAGCAACATATTACCACTGAGACTTGGATTTCTTTCATCCACAAGTGTATTACAGTAGCTTGTGAAGTTGATGCTTTCAGTTGTGTCCAGGTTTATTCTGTAGTCTTGGTAGTAAAAAATGACAGGAATGATGAACAAAGCCATCACAGCCATGGAAGCCATGTANGTCCTGCAGAAGAAATACAGAGGTTCGTATGACAGCCCGACCATGGTTCCATATACAATATCTAGTTTGATATTTTTTGTGCCAACCTGTCCCAGTGGGGTGAACTCTGCCAGACACAGACCCAACACGAGGATACATTTTCAGATGATCAATGAGGATCTTAAGATCAGTGGGCTGCAGGCTTGTGTCTCCATCCAAAGCCAAGAGATAGGTATTTTTCTTTTTTTCCTGGAAAAAGAGGCAAATTATGCTCAGTTTTACATTTATCACACAGGATCTTTGTCTAATTTTAAATACTAAAAGTCTTTAAAGGTCACTAAGAACACTTAAGGCTTCCTTTTAACAGTCATAATCAGGTATTTCAGGTAAACCTAATTTAAACTTGATAGACAATATCAAGGCAGAACCGATTCCTTGAATTACATCTCAGTTAGAAAGTCAATGAATCAGAAATTGATTTTGGACTTATCTCACCTGGATCTGTGTTGCAATGTCTTTTTCATTTTGTCCTTCCTGAAGGTTTTTGTTGTTTTTGGTCATAAGTTTCCAATCCAGAAGATAATAAAGGTACATAACCTGAAAAAGAAAATAATAATCATCAACATAATTAATATTGCATAAGATTTACTTGAAATGTTCCATCGAGCCCTTCCTACCAGAGTCCAGATTTTCTTGTTCCGAATGAGGTCTTTGTCTTTGAAGTGAACCACTATATCATTCCCATGAGGCATAGTGACAACAAGACGACCTCCATATGGTGTCTTCAGGATCTTCCAATCAGGGATTTGCTCTTGGTTTCCGGGGAATGTGTCATCAGTGTTAATGAAGGTGCTGATCACACAGGTTAAAATATTGTTAAATTATAAAAGTCAGTAAAACATTTCTCCAGCATTACTGCCAGGGCAGAAACACAACTTTAGATCATCTTTAAAATGTGGTTCTTACCCATACACCTCTGAGATGATTTTCATAAGGTTCTTTGCATATTTGTTGAGGTGACGTCCCTGCTTTCCTTCAGCATTTTCAAATGCATCATCAAAGTAGATATGGGCTTCACAAGTGAAATCCTCAAACTTTGGCTCTGTCTTTGGTCTGTACCGGTCAAGTCTTTAGAGGTCAGACAAACATAAACACATAAGGATAAAAAAATTTATTAATAAAAAGTGATGATGCTTTTTTATAGGGTGAGGTTGGTGCAGAACTTCTTGAGCAACTCAATGTGAAGAAGAATAAAGTGCTATATGTTCTTATTATTGTAAGTACCAATACAATATGACGATTGTTTTTTTCTCTGCATTTAGCCCATCATAGTTGTGAGATACACACAAGTGGAGCAGTACCCGGGAGCAGTTAGGGATATGGTGTCTGCAACAAATGGGTATGGCAGAGAATCGAATCTGTGACTGTCCGGTCCCAAGACAGTTGCCCTACTGCGCCACAGCCGTCCTTTTTGAGTCTTATGTTGTGCACTGACAGAAAATTTCGATTTTGTGACCTGTTAATCCCAAGGTTCTGATGAAGAAATCTGCTGCTTGGGGGTGGTTTTCAGTTTTGGTTTGAATCTGATAGCAGCTTGACATCAGAGCAACTTCACTGAAATCTTTTTGGTCGTCCAGCATTTGTCATCACTTGTCATTGTTTGTATGTCAATTTATTCTGCTTTTTACACTAAGGTCACCAAACATACATTACCCAGCTTATGTGAAAGCAGAACAAAAATGTGTGATGGTTTTGTTTGGTTCAGTCAAATAAAACAACTTCTTGTCTATTCTTTTAAATTAGTTCAAAGGTTAAAAATGCTCCTGAAGTGTTATAAACCTGGGTATTAAAACAGTCATAGTAACTCACCTGAACATTGAGATCACATTGTCCTTCATTTCATCATCCGTCTCATGCCACATGGTTGAACACAGATAAACCATGGCAGTGGTTGCATTTTCCCTAAAACTTTATATGACAAGATGAAGAATTTAAGTAACATTCTGACAACTTAAAACAAAACTGACACATCTTGTGTTTAAGTTTAAACCACTGACCACAAAAGCTAATGGATCAGACAGAAAAATATTGTATCACAAACTTACTGATGCATTCTGTCGTTGGTGTGAATGTCAAACTGGGTGTTGAGGAGTAAAGACTGCTCGATAAAGACTCCATCATACAGACTCTTCATAAACTGGTTTTGAGTCAGATGGATGCAATGTGTCTTAAAGTACCAGACATAAAAAGTTGCTAAACCAAAGGTAATCCACCAGGGCACCACACCTAAAGGAAGTAAAACATATTTATGAACAGACTACAATGCAATTCTGCCAAGTAGACAATGTTTAGCAAGAGAAATCTAAGCAATAGGTTTTAAAAGTAACAAAAATAATAAGAAAGGCTAAGAAATGCAAAACATTAAAAGATGAAAATCACAGTACTATGCTGGGCAGATGTACAGTACGTGTTGGAGACAAAACAACTCTTTAAGGTGTAGATGCTTTTAAACTATTTTGTACTCATATATGTGTGTTTATTTATATATATAGTGAAACTGTATTATGATAATATTGAGAAGAATATTGAAGTTGTATGCAGCCCTGTAACTTGAGGTAGATTTAAGCATTGATTTTTATTACCTGTCATTAAGCCAATGTTGGACATGTCCAAGTAGCACAGAGTTCGTGTAACGTCCAAAACCAGCTGCAGCAACATATTACCACTGAGACTTGGATTTCTTTCATCCACAAGTGTATTACAGTAGCTTGTGAAGTTGATGTGTTCAGTTGTGTCCAGGTTTATTCTGTAGTCTTGGTAGTAAAAAATGACAGGAATGATGAACAAAGCCATCACAGCCATGGAAGCCATGTATAAAACTGAAATGAAGCATCGTCGTATAGCTTGTATCTTGCAGGCTGCCAATGCAAACCAATGACAGAGTGCTGAGGATATCAGCTGGACCCCAATGAGGATCAATATAATTCTTTTTTCCTGGCCAGGAATTGAACTCACAATATCCCAGTTTGTTTTGGTCAGAGGGATGCAGGCTCCAAGCACACAGGTGGTGACTACAATCCTGAGGAAGCTTGACATGATGTGTAGGATGTTCTGGCACTTTGTCATGTCTTTAAGTAAACCCTTGAGAAAGATAGAGCTGTTGTTCTCACAGATCAGCTTGAAGTAGTTCTGCAACCAGCTGAAAGATGCCAAGATGGACCCACCAACAGCAAGACCAACCCAAAGAGCCATGTTGACATCTTTAGGGTCCTTCATGATGGATAGAACAAGCAATGAACTGTAGCCTACAAAAATGATGATGAAGGTGATGATGGAAGGTATCAAGAAACTGTTCCCTTTTTTGGCAATGCACTGAGTGACCACTTGCAGAAGCACAGAGAGAACCGCTACACTATTCAGGACTGTAACATTGGTTATAATGTCCAAATGTGGCATTACAACGATGGCAAGACCAGCTACACCCACAGAAACACTAAAATCAAAGAACAAAACCTGAAAATGAAACAGATGAGAACACTTGTAAGAAAAATGCCAAAGAAATGAATCAATGAAACTGACATGTTTTGTTTTTATCAGTCAGAAATAAGATAAAAATAAATGTTGTCTTGGGTCTTACTAGGGCTGTAGTCGTTTTCCTGGGCAGCTTTGTTGTTTTATCGCCTGTTTTCCAGCAGCTTTTGAGCAGCACAAGGACACTTGGTGCAATGAGAGAGCAGCCAATACACAGCAGAGCAAGAGGTTTCTGCTCTGGAAGGAGGGCCTTTGTACCTTCATGAGTCAAGGTGATGAGGAGAAGGAAAGAGGTCTGGAAATTAAAAGATAAAGAACACATTTTTAGGGTTAATCATCATCTTCTCTGTACAAAGTGACATAAGTGTTTATATGTAGAATTCCAAAAATAAATCATCTTACATAGGACTATCCTAATATAAAAGTCTCCCTAACAGTATTTAAACCAAACAAATTGGAGCATAACACTGGAAAAGTACTTGGATGACTGATGTGTTTTCATCACCTGCAGGTTTTAGCCTCAAGATGTTTCCCAATCATTTAACAATCTTGGAAGGTGGTTGTTAAAGGACCATTTCACAAAACATAAAAAGGCCAGCAATTCCAAAAGATGGGTTCTAGGAACACTACATTTACAAATGAATTGTTCAATTCAGAATTCAGATAGTAAAATTCCACTGGGGATTTTTTTTATATTGGAGGAAACAGCAGTGGTCCTATGCAAGCATCATTGATAGAAAATCTTTGATAAGATTAATGCAACTGGACAGAAAGGTTGTCGAAATGTTTATTGTTTTGTTACTTTAAATGCCTCATTAAACGTGTGGCATTTTGTTTTGTGTCTGCTGTGGAGATTTGAGCAATTCAGAAATTGTTTAAGTTGACAAAGTTACTGTGAAATGGCTTTCTACACTGTATTCAAGCTTCAGTCATACTCACATCATTGTTGGCAAATATGTGTAAAAATATACCTTANGAAAGATGCCAAGATGGACCCACCAACAGCAAGACCAACCCAAAGAGCCATGTTGACATCTTTAGGGTCCTTCATGATGGATAGAACAAGCAATGAACTGTAGCCTACAAAAATGATGATGAAGGTGATGATGGAAGGTATCAAGAAACTGTTCCCTTTTTTGGCAATGCACTGAGTGACCACTTGCAGAAGCACAGAGAGAACCGCTACACTATTCAGGACTGTAACATTGGTTATAATGTCCAAATGTGGCATTACAACGATGGCAAGACCAGCTACACCCACAGAAACACTAAAATCAAAGAACAAAACCTGAAAATGAAACAGATGAGAACACTTGTAAGAAAAATGCCAAAGAAATGAATCAATGAAACTGACATGTTTTGTTTTTATCAGTCAGAAATAAGATAAAAATAAATGTTGTCTTGGGTCTTACTAGGGCTGTAGTCGTTTTCCTGGGCAGCTTTGTTGTTTTATCGCCTGTTTTCCAGCAGCTTTTGAGCAGCACAAGGACACTTGGTGCAATGAGAGAGCAGCCAATACACAGCAGAGCAAGAGGTTTCTGCTCTGGAAGGAGGGCCTTTGTACCTTCATGAGTCAAGGTGATGAGGAGAAGGAAAGAGGTCTGGAAATTAAAAGATAAAGAACACATTTTTAGGGTTAATCATCATCTTCTCTGTACAAAGTGACATAAGTGTTTATATGTAGAATTCCAAAAATAAATCATCTTACATAGGACTATCCTAATATAAAAGTCTCCCTAACAGTATTTAAACCAAACAAATTGGAGCATAACACTGGAAAAGTACTTGGATGACTGATGTGTTTTCATCACCTGCAGGTTTTAGCCTCAAGATGTTTCCCAATCATTTAACAATCTTGGAAGGTGGTTGTTAAAGGACCATTTCACAAAACATAAAAAGGCCAGCAATTCCAAAAGATGGGTTCTAGGAACACTACATTTACAAATGAATTGTTCAATTCAGAATTCAGATAGTAAAATTCCACTGGGGATTTTTTTTATATTGGAGGAAACAGCAGTGGTCCTATGCAAGCATCATTGATAGAAAATCTTTGATAAGATTAATGCAACTGGACAGAAAGGTTGTCGAAATGTTTATTGTTTTGTTACTTTAAATGCCTCATTAAACGTGTGGCATTTTGTTTTGTGTCTGCTGTGGAGATTTGAGCAATTCAGAAATTGTTTAAGTTGACAAAGTTACTGTGAAATGGCTTTCTACACTGTATTCAAGCTTCAGTCATACTCACATCATTGTTGGCAAATATGTGTAAAAATATACCTTAACAAAAAGTACCAAAGAAGGCTAACCTTGCTACATACTGTCAATCCAAAAACAAAGATAACCACTGCCAGCAAAGAGAAAATCCTTTGTAGTTTCATCATTTTCCAGGTGGTCTCTTCAGTTTTTTAAGAGCTGGCTGAATAAAGACAAAGATTACCAAAGTGTGAAAAAAACCAGTATGAAACAACAGTTAAAAGCATTTCTATCAGAATAATGAGGTCCATTCTGTAACAAAACTGGTAAATTGTTGGGTTTTATTATTTTATTGGTTTATTGTTGTTTTTGATTTTGTTTTTCAGCAACTATTTTTCCTACTGTATCTCAGTGTTACACTCAAGATTCCTACCCTCAGAGTGCTTTTAACTCCAACAAAAATACTCAGAATAAAAATACTGACCTCACTTTTTTGTTGTTGTTGTTCTCGTCCCAGTCACTTTTTAAAATCTCTTTTCTGGACGATGACTTTCATCTAGGTTCAACTCCATGCATGGCTTTGATCTCTGATGCTGGAAAAAGAGAAGTATAGGTCTTCAGATCCACCTTGAAGGAACAAGTTATGTTAGAAAAATTAGATATTCAAAAAATGAACAAGGTCTTGATCTGTGATTCTTGTGTCCTACATTAACATAGAAGGCAACCCTTATAAATGGAAGCAATCGTGCTTCCTCTTGCTCATCAGTCTATATAACAATCAGAGCATTTAATTGTCCTCTCTTCACTTATGACAGGCTTCTGGAGGGTTAAACACAAGAAAGAATTGACATGAACCAGAGTTTAGTCGTGTGAGCGGAGCCAAAAACCAGACACCGAAACAGAATAAAAAGGTAAGTAATTTTTTTTAGTAAGTCTCGGGTACTGGATTTGTTTGTCCGTAAGTCTTGTGAAGAGCAGAGTGTAATTGTTCGTTTCTTACAGGTTCGAGGAATGATCGTGGCCTGAAGGCAAAGCAGGGTTTGTTCGAAAGCAGTCCAGGAGGTAAAGAGTTCAGAGATCCAGCAAACAGGTAAGTTCATCCAAACTGTACAACAGGTAAGTCCAGGTAGGCGGTGGATCCAAAAAAGTCGAGCAGCAACAACCTGAGGCGAAGGGCAAAGCACAAAGACCAAAGTTAACGTACTTGAGAACTTAGTGTTAGAACCTGGTGGCTAAGATTCTAACCCAGAAGACGAGTTGCTCCAGCGAACATCTGGAACCAGACGGAGGCTTAAATGCAGGTATTGCTCGTCAACGGGCTTCAGCAACAGTTGGGGAGAGGGAAGTTAGAGGCACCACCCACAGGGCGGGGCAAACTTCAGATCCTCATAAGAACAATAGGATTCCTTGCATATTAATCTGAGCAGACTGAAAACTGGTTATACACGAAAACGATTATGTGAGTTTTGGGGACATAAACATTGTTTGAATTCAAGATAGCTGTTCACACTAGATCACCTGGGTGTGAATGGCTTCATTGGAAAGTTATACAAGGTATTTGCAAAATACTACATCACTACTACTGTAGTTTTAAAGTCTTTATACTGCCTCCCAATCAGCCAAAGAATAGACTTTAAAGGCAGCCAAGGACACAATGGCTAAGACGGATGGAGCGGGGGCTCAAACAGGTAACTCACCGGTTACAGGACCAATCCCTACCTCCTGAGCCACTGTCACCACTGGCTTTATGTAAATTAAACCAGCTATACAAAAAGCATACAGTAAATAAAAATGAAAATTAAAAAAAAATGCCATAAATCACTTTCACTCTATGACAATAGCAAACTAAAGAGTAGGATAAAAAGATTTGACTTCTTCTCTCTGTAAAAAAATGAAGACAGCATAATAAGAAGTTGTGATTTCTGCAACTTTTTTTTTACTTTTAGTTTCATTATGCATGTGACATGATATTTAAGAAAAGCCGAAATGATTTAATTTTATCTGTCTCCATTCATGTTCTAATGTGCACTTGTTTCAAGGTCAAACAATATAAGCATAATTTTTTTTTATTATTTTATTTAGTTGTTTCTGTCATTTTTAAATATTCAAACATGTTAACTACACGTACAAAGTAACTATAAATACAAATACAAATGCAAGATAAAACAAGAAATTACAACAATATTGGTATCAGTTTTTCACATTTTTCAATTAAATTTGTCAACAGCAACACAACTCAGTTTTTGCAAACTGAGTTTTGTCTATTTTACATTTTGCTATGCAACATTACTTCAAAATATGAAGGTTTCTATTCGGCACATTACATTTATTGCACATTCACACACTGCCCCTGTGTTTAAAGCAGCTGGGAACAGTGCACAAACATTCAGAACTGATTTCTGCAACTACAAATCTAAGTTTAGATACAAATAGAAAAAAAAATCTGCTTGTTGAGCATTTTCTTCAGAGGTCTTTATAGATTTTAGTGATTATCTACATTATATTTTGAAAATAGAGACAAATTTACAATGTGATCCTTGCAGCACTCACAAAAAAAGAGTTGAGAGAAACAGATCTTTATTTTTCATCCTTTCTTTTTCCCTACACTTTCATTTATCAGTTTAAAACAGAGCATAGAAACCATTTTACAAGAAGGATCTGTTTCCTTGCTTGCTGAATTCTAGATTTCAGCTGCTCAACAATCCGTGGTCGTCTTTGTCGTCATTTGATTCTCCTCTTCATGACGCTCCAAACATTTTCACCAGGAGGCAGATCTGAATGTCAGGCGAGTTAGTGAAGCTCACATCGTCTCTATGAAGCCATGCAGTTAAGTCACGCAGGATGGCATCTGATGTTGTCCTGCAGAAATAACATCAGAGAAAATAAAAATGTCACCTTCATGGTTTTAACAGAACAAACAGGCTCAACATTCATACAAGCAATCCAGCTTATATCACATCTCAGCTTTAAAAGCTCAACTCCACACTCTCTATTTCTGAATTGAGAAAGCTCCTCGGATGAGAAGCGAAACGTCTTCAACTACAGAATAGAAGTCCAGTTGTTTTTGTTTTTTAACTTTTTTGAAATCTNCCTGGGCAGCTTTGTTGTTTTATCGCCTGTTTTCCAGCAGCTTTTGAGCAGCACAAGGACACTTGGTGCAATGAGAGAGCAGCCAATACACAGCAGAGCAAGAGGTTTCTGCTCTGGAAGGAGGGCCTTTGTACCTTCATGAGTCAAGGTGATGAGGAGAAGGAAAGAGGTCTGGAAATTAAAAGATAAAGAACACATTTTTAGGGTTAATCATCATCTTCTCTGTACAAAGTGACATAAGTGTTTTATATTTAGAATTCCAAAAATAAATATTCTTAAATAGGAGAGATTTGAGCAATTCAGAAATTGTTTAAGTTGATAAATTTACTGTGAAATGGCTTTCTACACTGTATTCAAGCTTCAGTTATACTCACATCATTGCTGGGAATTATGTGTAAAAATATACCTTAACAAAAAGTACCAAAGGAGGCTAACCTTGCTACATACTGCCAATCCAAAAACAAAGATGACCACTGCCAGCAAAGAGAGGATCCTTTGTAGTTTCATCATTTTCCAGGTGGTCTCTTCAGTTTTTCAAGAGCTGGCTGAATAAAGACAAAGATTACCAAAGTGTGAAGAAAAAACAATATGAAACAACAACAGTTAAAAACATTTCTCCCATTCTCATTCTGTAACATAACTGTTAAATTGTTGGGGTTTATTTATTTATTTTATTGGTTTATTGTTGTTTTTAATTTTGTTTTTCATTCTTTAAGGACATTTATGTTGTTGTTAAAATTACTTGCACACTTATTATTATGAACTTTATGGAAAATCCTCAGCAACTATTTCTCCTACTGCGCACTCAGTTTTATACTCTAGATTCCTACCCTCAGAGTGATTTTTAACTCCAACGACACTCAGAATAAAAATACTGACCTCACTTGTTTGTTGATCTTATCCCCTTGAAGAAAATGGCTTCACTTCTCAAAATATCCCTTAAGGAAGAGGACTTTCATCCATGTTAAACTCCATGCATGGCTTCAATCTCTGATGCTGGAATTAGAGAAGTAGAGGTCTTCAGATCCACCTTGAAGGACCAAGAAAATAAAGTACTTTAAGAAACGAACAAGGTCTTGATCTGTGATGCTTGTGTCCTACATTAACATGGAGGATAACCCTTATATATATAGAAGAAAACTGGTTACACGTAATGCTTATGTGAGTTTCTGGGGCATTATTATGTAAATTCAAGGTAGCTGGTCACACTGGATCACCTGGGTGGGACTGGTTTCACTGGAACGTTATACAAGCTTCTGAAAAGTTATAACATCAGTTTAGAAAAAAAAAGAACATAATACAGTTATAATAATCATAGCATTCAATAATCTTCTATCAAAACCTATTTTAGTTTTAAAATCCCATGTATTTTTTTAATGTAATAACACAGAGACACTGCTAAATAGAAGTATTTGCCAAAGTACTATGTTAGTTCACGCTAAATACATAAACCTTAGATTATGGTAGTGCTTATTGTTTAAATATATATATATTTTAATTAGATTCATTTTTGTTTCCCACTGGCTGTCTGTACTGAACTCATGTGCTCCAAAAAGTTTGTTTGGGGGTCTGAGCTTAATGATAAATAAATTTAATTAAATTAAATTTTTGATTTCTAGGAAAAACAGTTTAAAAAAAAATTGGATTTCCTGACTGGCATTTAAAGATTTTGACAAAGCACTGGTAGAGCATAATGTGCTATTTTTTTTCTAAAGTGAAGTCAAATATTTAATTTATATAATGATGAACAGAAAATAGCAAAATGAAGAGAGTAGTTTTCTCTTTCTCATTTCTGTGATAAATTGAAAGCAGCATGAAAATTTATTTATTATTTAATTTATTTTTACATTCTTAATTTCTTTGACATTTCTTTTCACTTTTAGTTTTAATATGAATGTGGCACGATATATAAAAAAAGCAGAATAAAATAAAATGTATGTTTCACTATTTGTTATGTAATGTTTCTGTTGTTGCAACTTTATTTGTAAAGCACTTAAAAAGTCAACACATTTTCCAAGGTTTTGTACACTGATAAAAGATCAAAGTGAAACAAAAATTCCAAAATATATAATTTCTAAACAAGAATAAAAAACAATAAAAGCAATGAAAACAGTAAAAAAAAATGCACAATTAAAATAATAAAAACAATAAAAGCCAAAATCTCAGACTGAGTTAAAAGCCAAGTGGAAAAAATGTGTTTTAAGAAGATTTAAAAACAGGAAGTGATGTGTAATAGCTGCTCATTCCACAGTTTTGGCGCAGCAACTAAAAACACTCGGTCTTCCCTGAACCTCCTGTTTGACTTTGGGACCACCGACAGAAACTGATCTGCTGACCTGAGAGAGCGTGAGGGAACGTAGGGCTGGAGCAGGTCGCACAGATACTGTGGGGCGAGACCATGAAGAGATTTAAAAACAAACAAAAGAACTTCAAAATAAATCTGGAAGCAAACAGGAAGCCGATGTAGTGATGCTAAAATGGGTAATGTGCTCTCGTTTTCTGGTACCTGATAAACCAGCTGAAGTGGAGTAATTACCAACCGGTTCAGCCCAAGATAAAGTGCAGTGCATTAATCTAAACAAGTCGGGTAAAGCATGGATTAAAATCTCAAAGGGATGCCGAGAAAGAAATGCCTTGACCTTGACCAGTTGTCTTAAGCGAGAAAAGCTGGACTTGACAACTGATTTAATCTGAGCATCAAGTTTAAGATCCTTATCCAGTCTCACAACCAGGTTTGTTGCTGTCTGAATCAGATATTGTGTTAAAGGATCCAGATCAGCATGGACTTTGGAAGCAGCACTGGGCTTAAACAACAATACCTCAGTTCAGCATTATCCATGCCTTGATTTCTGCAGTGCTTTCTAGGAGTTGGTTCACAGATTGTTGATTTTCCCAAGAGGAAGTAAATACAGGGAGATGAGAAGAAGGAAGAGAGTCCTGAGCCACATCAAATGTAAGAGACTACAGAGGACTCATTCGTTTCATTCAGAGTTTATTTCAAGTTCAACCAAGTATTTGTGAATGTTCAAAAGTACAACAATCAGTGATATTTTTTTCAATTTTGCCATGCAACATTAATTTAGAATAATAATGTCTCCATTATACATGTTACACTCAGCTGCTCATCAGTTTCATGATTGTCATCTTTGCCTGATTCCTTCATGAGGCTCAAATTCATAGTTTTAATAGAAGAAACACAGAATTGTGTTTACAGACACAGCAGTGTGAAAAAATTTGTTCTACTTGAGCGTTGATTGAACTTGTGCACGAAAATGTTGAACTATCATGACCAAATGTGCAACTAGTGCAGTTAAGTTGTAAATTAGTGGGTGAAAAAGACATTTGATATCAGGAATATTGAATAAATATTTTTTTAAAAGGCTTGCTGTATGCTTACTCGGATGTTTATGCTCATGCTCACCAGTGAATAATGGACAACAAAGTATTTAAACACGTGCACAAAGAATCTTAACATGAGCAGGCTGCAACCTGGCTGCATAACAATGTGTCTGTGAGTACTGGGGGCATGAATTCAAAGCAGCTGGTCCAACTGGATCACCTGGGTGGGACTGATTTCACTGAAAACTTATACAAGCCTTTTCAGAGGTGCATCAGTTCAAACGATACAAATGCAGAGACAAACATGCATTCAATCACTTTCTATGAAAAACATTTTAGTTTTAAAATATAATGTTGTAAACAGCAGTATGCAATGTTTATTTTTGTTAAATTTTTAATATCCTTTAAGTGCTCCCCCAAAAAAAGGGAAACATTCACAAATACATAAACATTCAGTTGATATTTTAAACTTTAAACTTTCTTAGATGTGAATGAGTTTGCAAAAAAACAACAGCTTTTTTATATAACTTTATCAGCGCAATAAACAAAAAGTTTTCTGTACCTAAAACCTGAAGTTTTCTTAAGGCTCTAATATTTTACATTTATTTATTATAAGTCTTTCAAAATAAAAATTATATGTAATGTTGAATTTTAGCAAAGAATACTTGTTTAACATATGATCATTTTCAAAAGAATTGTTAGAATTTTTCCAAAAAGTTTCTTGTCGCAGCTGTAAAATAAACATTTCTGTGACAGAAAATATAAAAGCATATTAATTTAAAGGCTGTACTTGTGTTTATTCTTCCCCTTTAAAAGTTAAATTTTCTCTCAAATAAATAAATTCTTGCGGATGGATGTGCTTGGCTGTCATCCTTTCTTCATCTTTTGCTCTGAGGAGAGGATTCTGTCTCGTAACTTTGTCATAAAGCCCAAAGATGGCCTCGAGACACGGAGGGCAGCCAAGTTCTTTCAAGTGTTGCTGCAAAAGTAGAGGTAATGTTTTATAACATCTTGGCCATGTTGCATTTTAAAATCTGTATGTGTATCTGTTTTGCTCTAGATTATTGTGTTTTATTGGCTATGAACTGCTAGAATATACTGTGTGAATGGGAGACAATTTGTTAAAACAAAAGTTAACAAGATTTAAAAAATAATTACGTTATTTGCTGTTTTTCTACACAGTAGAAAAGTTGCTTTTCATGTTTCCCAACACAGTAAAATCCTTGGTACTGTGTTTTTATAGATTCATCTGTGACATCTTATATGAGAAACAAATCAAACGATTCCAACTTTCTCCTTCAGACAGAATTTAAAAATCAATACAGAAATAATTCCTGCAGAATTATAGCTCAAGGTTGGTAACAGGCAGTTGAACACACACATAAATATCAGCATGAATGTGGTAATATCTTTAAAAAAAGCACTTCATTCTTCTGAAGTACTGTATCTGTGCAAACTGTGGGTGAGATCCTTTCTAGGAATACAGCCAGGAAACATGTCCATCAAAAAATATATTTCTTGTTCTCTTTAAACCATAGAAAATACTGAGAAGTGTTTTTATTTAGAAAATAATCAACCTTTATTGGGGATGTTTAGCACAGCTGTGTTTTCTATAGTTATCTCAGGAAAACAGAAAAAAAAGAAAGAAACAATTTGAGTAGGAATGTAAAACATAGAAATTGGGAGAATTTAACTTTTTGAAAGTAAACAAAATGCACAATTTGACCACATCTACAGAAGCCACAACCTTTCATTTAATGTGGAATGTAAAAAATGTTGACATTCAGTATTGACAAACAAAAATCTGAAACATCTGGACAGGTCACTTCTTCTCTGACTCAAAAATGTAGTAGTAAAAAGCAGTCACTTAAAAAAAGAGAGAAAATTTGGTGTTTTGGCTGGAAAGTGTTGCAGAAACATTTGAGAGAACAAGTTGTCACATTCAGGTGGGTCGTCTGTTGAGTGAAAGTTGTGAGTAAATTTCCGAACAAATGTCCAAAAAAAAATTCAACCCACGTCATTAACTGCATCTGTGTTTTTATTGTTTTCCAGCTCTCGTCCTCACTGAAGAGACTGTTGAAGTGTCTGACACTTTTCTTAGCAAGAAACAAACACAAAACAGGGAAATGCCCATAAACCGCTTAAAACACAACAAGTCTTTCCAAAATACAGCTTTATAAAAAAAGAAAGAAAACAACACAGGTGACCAATTTTTAAAATAAACCTCCACATATTTAACCTCAAACCATCTTTTCCCTGTCAGTTTCTGTTCTCTCCCCCTCTTTTTGTGCTGTAAAAGTTTCTGTCCGCTCTGCAGCGTCTCACTCGTATTCAGCGATCAGCACCATCATGCCGACTCCGAACAGCAGGGCCAGAATCTCCATCAGAGACTGACCGAAACTGGAGCGGCCCGCCAGCAGCTCCGGGAGCACCGTCACCGTGGCGATGTAAACAAAGCCACCAGCCGTGAAGGGCAGGATCCAGGCGGTCGCCGCTGCGCCGACGCCTTCAGCCAGAAGGGAGCAAGCTGTCCCGGTCAGAGCCCCCACAGCTGTCAGCAGCTGGAGACACATCGCCTGACAAGCAAGAGGAACAGCATTAGTCTGCTTTTATGGTGGTTATATACATGTATTCTATGCTTTTTTTTGTAATTGTAAGAGTAATTTTATTTTCATTTAACTAAGACCAATATTATAAAAGAGAACGTTAGGGAATAAAAGCTTTTTAATGTTGACTAAAAAATTGCATTTACATCGTTTACTACTGCATAAGTTTCAACATAAAAAGTATTTCCTTTTAGAGGGAAAGTTTATTAAAAAGCACCAAAGATTTTCTTAAACAGTTATTAATACATTTTTTATTTTACCATCTTAAATACAAATATGATTACACATCAGACACTATCCTAACTGATCAACTTCACCAGACAAAAAGTTTAAACAAATCTAAAGTTTTATGCCAACAATAAACCAACATTTGCAAAACATTTCAGTGAGCTTGTTCTGGAAGAGTAGACTCATTGATGAAAAGGGAAGAAGTCAAGATTGGTTATAAAATGAAAATTCACCAAAATCTAAAATACTGTAATTACTGGATTGTCTTTAAGCTTTTAATGACTTTAAACTAAATGTATATGAGAGTTTTGTTCTTTGCAGAGATTACTAAAAACAAAAGGTACCATTTGGTTTCTTCAATATTTGCTTAGCCCAATTTTATCAAAGCAAATACTTTCATTTTCTCATTTGATTATTATATTCTTATATATCTTGTTTGTTTTATTGTACGGCACTTTGGTAAGCCTCACTGTAAGAGCTTCATAAATAAAGTGGTATGGTGTAGTCTAAGCAGTTAACTACCTTCCTTTTAGTGCAGCCAGACTGAACAAGGATGGCAAAGTCTCCGATCTCATGTGGGACCTCATGCAGCAGGATCGTCACGGTGGTGACAGCGCCCACAGCTGGACTGACCAGAAACGATGCTCCGATCGCCAGGCCATCAGTGAAATTATGTGTGAAGTCGGCCGCCAGGTTCAGATAACCTGACACCTTGATATCTGTTTTTAAAAATAGAAATCAAACAATAAAAAAAATTACAACAAGAGAGATTATTATGCAACGATGTAACACTTTCTCTTTTAATCTCCTGAGTTTATTCTGCTTCCTGGCATCAGATCAGACTAAACGTCAAAGACTGGCTCACCTGTGTTCTTGTTCTCCACTTTCTTTCGCCCTTTTGCATCTTTGTTTCCTGCCGCTTCCTTCTTCTTCTTTTCTTTCTCATCTTCTCCATCACTGTCTTTTTCTTTGGGAGAAGCTGTTACATAAAAAAAAAACATACCACAAAAATACTTTAAAGTTGCAAAGTCACATCTGCTAAATATCATAACTTATAATGCTGCTGGTAACCAGACTTTAAAAGTTCAATGTGTTGAATCTAGTGACATCTACTGATCAAATTCCATATTGCAGCAACATGAGGACCTCTTACAAAAAAATTATTTCTCCATGGAGCAGCTGATTGGTTTGTCTTCTCCAGATTATCATTGTAACACAATGATGTGAGGTATAAGAAGGGTGGCCAATTTTAGACATGAAAAAATCTTTAATAATGTTTTTATTTTAATTCTAAACCAAAAACGTCTGTCAGCAGATCCTTCTAAGTGTTAACCACTGGAACTAGAATAAAAAAAATATCTGCAGCAGAGAAATAGCTAGAAAAGAATACAAAAAAAGAACATTTTTGATCATGAATTCATTCAGCGTACTGTGAGAGTGGGAATGCCCGTGGCCATGTCCTCCTTTCAGCAGACGCACAAATTTTTCAACAACCAGGAAGGCGATGATCCCACCAAGAACCCACAAACCCACAGACATCATGTGACCGTGGGCCGCTCCTGTGCAGGCAGAGGACAGGGAGAACTGGTTGGAAGCACGATACATGTTTCAAATCACTGAGATAAAAAGTATTGATTGAATACCATGGGAGTGGCCGTGGTCATCCGAGGCTTCATTTGCATGTGAGTGTTCATGATCTCCATCACCATGATGGGAGTGGGGCTCTATGCAGGAAAAAAACAACAATTAAATGTCAAACAGACAAACTGAAGATGTTGTGCCCTTTCAAATATTTAAAACAAATGTTGAAATGCACAGAGACTGAGCATCTATATTCAATAAAACGGTCAACAAGGACTAACATGTGTGCTTGAACTTTTATAAGAACAAAATAAATTATTTTTATCTGATTACACTTCAATGAAGACAAGACCAGAACCATGTAGAGTTTTAAAATAGGGAGAAAGTTAAGTTATTTTATACTTTGTTCACATTCAGTTGTTTCTAAATGACATTTTTTTTTATTGTTACCTATAAAAATTATGTATCAATATCTTAAGGAGCAGTAAAGTTCCTACCGAGAGCATGTGGTATGAGGTGGAGGAAAGCATCACCCAGCAGACCACCTGAGGCAAAACTCAACAGCACCTTCAGCAGGTTCTGGTGTTGGTCGCTGTTGGACTGAACTGGGATCAGGAACAGGATGAGGAAAGGAGCCGCACTGATCAGCACAGTGGCTCCAATAGCCTGCAGACAGTCATAAAAGTTTACTACTGTGCCGTTTTCCTGCAGGGAGAAAATGTCAAATGAAGTTAATATAAAGTATTAAGACAAAACAAGTGCTGGAGGAGACCGTTTATGGGAAAATGTCACAATCGGCATCAATAACCACACAATGCAATACGTAAATACCTAAACAATCTAGTCCTGATAGAAAGACTGAAAAGTAACCTTGTGTTTGAGCTAGTTTCAAGAAGTTCCTCTGCTGTGCTATATTTATATGTGGGTTTGGCAGCACAAGTTTAGCTGTCAAAACAGATTAGCTTATATTTTATCCAAACCCACTACAAGATGTTCTAAAATAATTATGCATTTATATAAAGAACTGTTTTGGGGCAGCTGCGTTGGTAGCATTATGGCCAAACAGATTGACTGCTTATGATCAACTAAAATGCAAATGTTCACATTTATGATTACTGGTGAGAAAAATATGCTCACTACTTTAGTTTTGTCTCTAATTCTATCAATGGCATTTTATCTTAAAGGCTTTATCTTAATTGGTTCCAAAAACTGCTTCTAAAAGCCACATAATGCAGCTAAAAAGTTGTGGAAAACATTTCTAAACTTGTTTTGTAGTTCTTAAAAAAACTATATAACAAAATAATTATGATGCCATTTATTTCCATATAAAACCTAAATGCATAACAAATTATAATGTTATGCAGGTTTATTTGTCAGATTGTCTTCTGAACAGATGCTGTAAGATTCTGGATTATTATCTGCAAATAAGAACATCAGTCCTCCTAAATATAGCTGCAAGAAATAAAGCTGTCACAACTTTTAATGTTTTGATGTTTTGTTCTCAAATTAAACATGAAAAATAAAGATTTATGAGACGAGATGACAGATAAACTCATTTATACTGATACTCCTGTTCTTCTGAGCACACCTGTGTCCAGAGCTCCACCGTATCCCTCTTCTCTCCATTAGCATCTCTCTTTATCCTCCCAGCTCCATGTGAGTGTCCGTGATCCTGGGAGTGGGCGTGTCCGTGATCATGAGAGTGAGCGTGTCCGTGATCATGAGAGTGAGCATGTCCGTGATCGTGTCCGTGATCGTGTCCGTGAGCATGTCCGTGATCGTGTCCGTGATCGTGTCCGTGATGCTCCTCTTCCTGATGAGGTAGGTTGGCCTCAGCGCTCCACTTGCTCGCTCCGTGGAACATCTTCCCCTCATGGCCATGAGCGTGTCCATGGTGATCGTCCTGTCCGTGGGAGTGGCCGTGTGAGTGGCTGTGTCCGTGGTCACCATGGGAGTGGCTGTGAGCGGAGGATGATTGACAGGCTAACAGCAGTACTGCAGATGTGACCAGTGTCAGTGCCAGCACACGTAGACATCCCATATTACTCTGTAACAAAAAAAGAGACAAAAAAATGAAAAAAATCTAGATATCTGAACTCTAAGGTACAAAAGAAATGTATGCATCTTACTACTTGGTATACAGTAGGTATTTTTATTTTCTTAATCATGTGTATTTATGGAGCATTTGACATATTAAACATGCAAACTTTATTTGCATATTTAAATTTTATTGCCTGATATGCAAGGAAAGGTTGCGATATAAGGTAAAGAGCATTTATTAACTCACACTAATGGTAGGAGTCATTGTTTAAATGTGCCAGTTTCAATTTGAGTTATTTTGTTTTCACCGCGGTTCAAGTGAGACACAAAAGCAAACAAAGCTACAGAAGACAAGTTTAATTGTGCTTAAGTGGTGACAAGTGCTCACAGGTTTTACTGATATCTCCACCTTTGCTGTTGGCTTTCTTGTATTTGTATCAGTCAGGAAATAATGTGACTGTCTTTTCATGGGAACATTTCCCAAAGAAAACTCTCTGGAAATGATTGGAAATGTGTCCAAAACTTTATTTTTCTTCCAATCTTAACAGGATGAATAAATGCAGCAGTCACTACATGCATTTTCAAACTTGTCTCAATCATGTGACTATCCATTTTTTATTCGTTCAGGGAGCTTTCTTTATTGTTAATTATTAAAACTGAACTGCAATTAGATCACCAAGCAACTCTGATTGGTGCTTTTCTTTAAAAACAAAAGTTTGTGCAGCATTTAGAAACCTTTGCTGCAATAAAGTTGTTTATTAGGTGAGTCGCAAACAAACTCTAATGCTGTACAACACTGTAATAAACACTCTGGTTAAAAAAAAACAGCTGATGTGAACACAGGCTTTATTTTCTGAGTATCTTTTGTTTTTATGTTTGGACATTAATGGCATGAGAATCCGATGTGTCTCGCTTTGTGTTTTGATTGTTTATCTACTGACGGCTTCACATGCAGAAAGTAGAGCTAAAGCAGATAATCCTTCTGACTTTCTTTGAAAAGAATCAACTTTTATCTCACAGTAAACAGAAAAAGCCGCTCGCCAAACACTAACAGGCTCCTGCTAGCAAGCTAACAGCCCAAGAGCTAGCTTGTTGATCTCACGATCACCACTATAAAAGCGGGATATGGTTAAAAAAACAAATTATTTAATCTTACCGGATAGTGTCAGATATCACGGCTTGTTGCACCAATAATCAACTTTCTGTCCACCGTGCAAAAGTGCTAATATTTCTGTCAACGTTGATGCTTCCAGTCAGACGTGGCATTCAATCAACCTAACTCCGGGAAATCTCGCGAGAACACGTTTCCTTCTGCGACCACATATATGATCATCCAGAAATAAACATTCTCTGTAACCGTATATGCAATTTATATATAAAAAAGGTTTACACTAATGCAAGGTACACAATCTTACGTGTGATGTAAACTAGACAAAAGAAGGATGATGATGGACCAAAAGAAATATCGCGAGATTAATTTTATCCAATCTTTGACGTGTTCGTCTGAGCGGCGAGAAACATCCGTTTAACTGTTTGTTTACTTGTTTGTATTGTTTGATGATGTTATTATTATTCATTATAGTTTTGTTATTTTATTTTAGGGTTTGTGCTGTGTTTCTATGAAATGGTCGACAGCTTTAAGCTTTCGACTGAGCTACAATCACACAAATATGTCTCTTAAAATGGAAAAAAAAAACATTTCATAACAATCAAGCAAACAGCTGTGACCCACATACACAAAAAACATAAGGTTAAAAGGTTTCAGTAGCTGAAGAAAGTAAATTAGGGTCAGGGAGATCAGCAGTTATATCTACTTTGATTGTGGGAACGCCGTATAATATTCACACAATAAAAATATTTTCTAAAAAAAAAGTATTTTAATTATTAACTGTTGTTCTGAATGCCATGAGATGTTTCGATTTTATTTTTGCTGAAACCAAACACTTTTAAGTCTTACATCAAAATGTGCGTTGCAAAAAATGCATCTACAAAATGTGTAGAAATTGCATATAAAATGCATATATATATATATATATATACATATATATATATATAAATACTGACACTACCGCAGCTATTCGCTGTAAGAGAGAGGGCGTCTGTGTTTCCCTCGGTGATAAACACGCCCTCGTCTTGCAGGTTTTAGTTTTGTTTTTATTTCTCTTGTTTGAGACTCAGACTCCACATCTACCAGACAAGATGAATAATTTATTGGCTTTGCTCTTTTTCTGCAACGTTACATTCGCAGGTAAAAACGCTGTTTCTTTTATTTTAGTTGTAGTCAGTGTGTTTTCTGCTGAGTAGCGCCATATTCTAGTTTCATTTTTACTGTTGAACGTCAGTGTTTGCCTCAGGCCTGGATATTTGTGAAAACAGACACATTATTTTGTCACTGGAGTTATTATATAACTTGCAGTTTTTACCATCAAAACTTATGTGACATGCAGCTGTAGCCTAACTAAAGGTTTGGTTTATGTCATAACTGAAGCTGTTAAGCTACAAGATGCAAACCTATAAAGGAGGATTAGTAGACCAAATTTAGAGCATTGTTAATAAAACACTTAACTTTTATCGTTTCTGAAGTGGAGTGGTTCTTCAGTAATAAATCACCTATTGCAATCACGTAAACACCAATTTGTCATCAAATAGGCAATTCATTTACTACAGCAAAATAAAGAATTTGTAATGTAACTTTTGCAAATCTTATAAATGTTTTAAAGCTGCATAAATAAAAATAAACTACATAGTGGAAAACTAAGGTATGGCAGACTGAGTATGGTTGTAAATTTAAATGTGCTATGAAATATACATTACAACAAATATTAGGAGCCGATTTATTGATGTGGGAGTGTTAACTAACTTCATTCACTTTTTTATTAGTTGACTAATATTTGCAAACTCAACAGAAATAGAGAAGAAGCACAACACTGTCCTGAGTGAATGATGCAATCTATGGAAAATATTTAATGTCATGTTTGTTTTTGTTTTTGGGGAACATCATCAGGGTAGGGGGGTCTGGTGGCTAAATCCCTTGCTATAAACCAATATGCAAGTTATAACTTTAGCAAAAAAATAAAGATTTGTAGTAAATTTGTTTGATTCCTTTGTTATTTAAAGTATTTGCAATAACTCATATTTTAGTAAATAAGTATTTTTAATTACTTTTAGGAAAAAATAACCAATTTATCAACGATTAATTTTGTTCCCGCAGTGAGACATTCTCTGAAATATTTCCTTACTGCCACTTCCGGACTCCCCGACTTTCCAGAGTTTGTGGGTTCTGCAACAGTAGATGAAGTTCAGGAGGGTTACTGTGACAGCAACATTAGGACAGCTGAACCCAAACAGGAGTGGATGAAAGAACTGATTAAAAATGACCTCCAACATCTTGAGTGGTACTCTCTCAAGTGTCTTGGAAATCAGCAGGTCTTCAGAGCTAACATGGATGGTTTGAAGCAACGTTTAAACCACACTGAAGGTAATATGTCTTTTTTTGTTCCCAAAATTTGACGTTTAAATTAATTCTACTAAAATATTTAGCTCTGAGTGTAAATTCAGGTTAAAGTCGTGTCGATCAAAAACTGTTGGAAACATTAAGATTGAGAAGATATACCGAAGGCATATTCTGATGCATCAGTCAAAACACTGATTTATCTTGACCTAAAATTCAAATACCTCTGCAAATTGATGCTTGAGCTTACTGGAATTTTGCTGTGTCCGTTTATCTTTAAGGTCCTCACGTCTTACAGAGAATGAATGGCTGTGAGTGGGATGATGAGACTGGAGAAATCAAAGGTTTTAATCAGTATGGTTATGATGGAGAAGATTTTATAGCCTTGGACTTGAAGACATTGACATGGATTGCTCCAAAATCTCAGGCTGTCATCACCAAACTGAAATGGGATACAGAAAAAGCTCGATTAGAACATAATAAAAACTATTACATCTACAAGTGTCCCGACTGGCTGAAGATGTATGTCCACCATGGGAGGAGTGTTCTGCAGAGAAAAAGTAAGTTAAATGACCTGCACTGGCTTTTGTTTTTGCCACAAAACTATAATATACCCTTTCTATTCCTAATTCACAGAAAATATGAATAAAAACACAATATGTTTCAGTTTTGAGTTTAAAAATTTCTTCTGCAGAAAAGCCTTCAGTGTCTCTCCTCCAGAGGACTCCATCCTCTCCAATCAGCTGCTTCGCTACACACTTCTACCCTGATAGAGCTGAAATGTTCTGGAGGAAGGATGGAGAGGAGATTCATGAGGGCGTGGAAAAAGGCGAGATCCTACCAAACAATGACGGGACCTTCCAGATGAGTGTTGAGTTAGATATTTCATCAATCAAACTTGAAGACTGGAAGAGATATGACTGTGTGTTTCAGCTCTCGGGTGTCAAAGACGACACAATCATCAAACTAAATAAAGCACTGATTCGTACAAATTGGGGTGAGATACACTTCATTTACATTTCTGTGATGGTAACACTGATGCCGGAAAATACTTTGAGTTTTTAGAGCAAAATGCTGCCTTCAAGACCATATTTTTTCCATAAACGTTGAGGCATTGTTCAACAAGACAAGGCTGAATCGCAAATAAACTAGTAAACTTTTTCTTTAGACTTCCAAACCAGGATTCAACAAATAATCCAATTGAATTTTATGCAAAAAGCTTCTTTAGTTTTGTTATTTTACTTTTTTAGAGTTTATTTTGTATAGATCTAATGCTGTTATTAATTTGATATAATGTATAATTTCACAGGGGAAAAAGTAAGATTATTACAAAGGTTGTTATGGGTTGAATCAACTTTTGAATTTTTATGCCTTTTGACAAATCAGGAAGTCCTTAGGAAACTCTCTGGGGAAAATTGCTAGTATGTTTGGGTTTAAGGTCTTTATAATTTCCTGACTTTCACAGGAACAGTGTATTTTATTTAAACCTGTTTTGAGGAACATTCTCAACGATTAAAGCCAAAAATATGCATCATATAAAACAAGACCTACATTGAAACCACTTCAGAACTGCACAACTTGAGTTACGATTCATTGTTTTATTTATTTGACTTTTCATTCTTCACAGTTTCTCCATCAGAGTTCCCAGTTGGTCCTGTTGTTGGAGCTGTTGTTGGAATTCTTTTCCTGTTAATCATCGCCGGTGTCTTCTTCTGGATAAAAAACAATAATAATGGTGAGGAAAAACTGTTTTACTTAATCATAAAGTTTCATACAAATACTCATATCAATGCCATATCTTCATGCCCATTTTCAACCATATATTGCTTTTTTTACAGGATTCCAGCTTGCTGATGGTATTTATTCTCTTTTTAAGTACAATTAATGTAGTTTTATTTAATAATTTTGAGTAATATTTAATTTTTTTCCTTTATTTAACAGGAGAAAAATAAAGAAAGAGCCTGAAAATACATTAGTGGAGAATCAGTGAACAGACTTTGAATAAACATCTGAAGAAGTCTAATGTTGCTGAGTGGGATGGGAAAATGTACAGTTGTTCAGTTGTTGAAGCAATGTTTCCACACTGAAGTGTTCAGTTGTTGCCACTAGATGGCAACAACTGAACACTTTCTGAAAATACAGGTAGCCTATAACAAAAAGATTAAATAAAGCTCCGGAGTTGTCAACTGTGTCTTGGAAACTAAAACGGAAAGAAATGTTTGCAATTATCCTGTCAATAAATTATTATTCATAAAGATTAAATGCATAATTTGCTATGAGAATCATATTTTTGTTATATTTACATAATGTTTTAGCATCTAGAGTGGTGCCACATTAGTGACAGCCTGTTCCTGTTGCTGTAGTTATGTTGTCAACTTATCTTCAGATACTTTTAAATAATAATAAAAAGATGGAAGTCACATGTTTTTAACCTAATTATGTTTAAAATGGCTTTAAAAAAATTCAAATATATATCAGATACTCTGTTTTTCCCTCTAAGGTGTGTCTGCTTAGACTAAACTGATTAAGCAGCATAACTTCCTTCTGATGTAACTTCAAGTAAATAGTTTGACCTACATCAAAAAGAAACTATCATCAGTGCAAATCAGGTTTCGACTTGTTTCCTTCTGCTGTGTTACAAAGATATTGGTTTAATACACTGTTAAAGGTTTTAGCACCTTTTTTATGCTGTATGTAAATTCAAATAAAGCCACAATCTAAAACATTTGTTCTCAATTGACTAGAAATACACTTATAAATTTCCTTAAGTTGAGTTTATGTGTATTGTTTTTGGATTCAGCGTCTCACAGACGTCTAAGCCTTGACCGGAGCAGTAAGATCAGAAACAGACCATCTAAAATCCCCTCACAGAAAAACTTATGTTCTTTGTGGCTCTTAGACCTACTGTTGGATTAATTAAAAGTCTCTCACCTTTTTTCTTTTTAACGTTCATATATTCAGCAGCCATGACAATAGGGGCCAACACAAACACTGACTGGAATGGTTATGTTACTGAGTTTCCCTGTTGAAAAAAAATCAACTGAGAGAGAACCGGTTTCACCAGAAAGGCAATAATCTGTTCCTCCATTACTTTTCATGAGCTAATTTATCCACGCTAGTATCTCAGTGTTAATTAAGACTGACTATCCAGCACAATGCACCTGACCCACACAAATCCAGGTCACCTGAGCGCGATGCGCATGGCGCACAGACAACAGCGCATTTGGACCACCCATTGCCAAACGCGCACCTTGCGACACAACTGTGTCTGTCCGCGTGATTCACGGGAGGAAGAGGACGGAGATTGTTTAGAAAAACTTTGAAATGTTTTTTATTGTTAGAAGGTTAATCAACCATCAGTCAGGACATGAGATATAATCATTTACACATAAAATATACATTTATTTTTATTTTGTGTAATTGTAGTATTCCGTTTTATTTTTAAACAAAATAAGATCACCGCGTTTTTGTTTGAGTTTCACTGAATTTAAATCCTGTTGTTGTGGAACATTTAGTGATTTAATGGAACGCGGAAATGAAAACTCACGTGACATGCGCTCCTCAGAACCATTAGATTGTAACAATGTTTTGTTCCATAAAGTTTCGATTTTGCCAACACTATTAAACACACTCCGGTCCTGCAGATTTTAGTTGGTTTCAGTATTTTGTTTTCTCTTGTTCCTGACTCAAACTCCACACATCGTTCCTGAATCAAATCGTGAGCTCTACCAAAACAAGATGAGGAAATTATTTGTTTTGCTCTTTTTCTGCAACGTTGCATTCGCAGGTAAAAATGCTAAATATTTTATTTTAGTTGAAGCGGTTTGTTTTCCGCCGAGTAACACCTTATTCTCATTCCGTAAATACTGTTAAACGTTAGTGTCAGATGTTGTGTGTGTTTACGAAAACATTTATCATTTCTAAAGTAGACAGTCCTAAAGTATTTAAATCAGCTATGAGTGCACAATCCCTTGCTGTAAAATCAATATGCAGGGTATATAGTAGAGGGAAAAAAAGTGGTTAATTTGTTTTTCTGTATTTAAAGTTTTTATTGTAACTTCTTTTTTACATATTCTGAATTACTCTTTGTAAAATTAATAAACAAATCCAAATCTTTTCTCTGCAGTGAGACATTCTCTGAAATATTTACTTATTGGCACTTCTGGACTCCCAGACTTTCCGGAGTTTATGGCAACTGCAACAGTAGATGAAGTTCAGGTGGGTTACTGTGACAGCAACAAGAAAGCTGAACCCAAACAGGAGTGGGCAAAGGAACTGGTTAAAAACGACTCAGGGCACCTTGACTGGTACTCTGAAAGGTGTCTTTTACATCAGCAGGCCTTCAGACTAAGCATGGATAATTTGAAGCAAGGTTCCGACACTGAGGGTAATATGTCCTTTTATATGCCATTTTATTTTGTTCTAAAATATTTAACTCTGAGTGTAAATTCATTTTAAAGTAAAAACTGTTGGAAATCTCTGTGGTTTAAAAAAATGCATTTACTTATGAACAGATTAGAACTAGATCTGTTTTGAGAAGTGTTGCTTCGCAAAAAGAGTATTCCTAGTTTAAAACTCACTCGGCTTTTTGATGGAATTTGCATTTTCTGACTTTGAGTGCGGGATATGTCTTCAAGTCCTTCAACTATCTCCCAGACATCCAGAAATAGAGATGGCCTCCCAGTCAGCACAATACATGGGTCAAAAAGTCTTTTTCACCCCAATTTTCAACCAAAAGTGAAACTAATTGGTAAAAGGAAACAATGGGGAACTAAAAATATTACAGATTTTAACATACCTTTTTCCCTAGCACTCAGTGTTTATCTGTCATTTCCACAGTTGTAAATTATTGTCTTAATCATTCATTTCTCTCAGCTTAATGCCGTACCAAGATCAAGTTTTTTATAAATTTGTCTTGAGCTTCTTATTAGTCTATTTAATCCTGTCTCATATTTTCTGTAATTAATGCTTCAAACAAATATTTATGGCATTGTCCAGAATTGGACACATTTATAAAACAGCAGCTCAAATAGCAAAATATTTCTGAAAATTCGAGTCAGGTGAGCTCTATAAGTAAACGCTCTTTCATCTTAACCTGATGTGTTTTTGTAGTGTTCATAAAGTATATTGACTTGTCACTTGTCACTATCTATTAGTGCTTTTTCTTCCTTTAGGGAAGCTGTGAGATAACTGTATTCATGCAGTTCTGCTTTGCATGGAATTTCCCTACTAAAAAGACAAACACTGCACTGCAGGCCCTTCTTTAGCAAGAGAGATTTCAAACCAAAGTATGAAAAAACTATTACAAAAACTAACCAAATTATGCCGAATTATTGGATTTCAGATAAATAGCAGGGGGTGTCTGCAGTAACATATCCAGACATCTGCTTGTGCCTACTAACTTTTTCCATCCTATTATACTAAAATAACATTCCCTTAAAATCAAGTAGTTAAAAAGATAGTCGCCATGCACTCAGTGCATCCTATCATTCCTATGCAGGCACCTATTGTTATCTACCTCTAAAAGTGTCTCTATAGTTTTTATTCTTCCATCAACTTTAAGGCGGCCAGAACGGAACAGTGTACCCACACAAATTATATATCAAAACTAAAAGACAGGGACTGTATCTTGCTGGTTGAAAGATTAAAATCACTATTGTGAGTCCGGTTAGAACTCCAAAGAAAAGTTGCTCGCACTCCAGTGGATTTCAATGAACTTGAATGTATTGTAATGTTCCATGATGAGACCCAAGTACCAAACAGAGGTTTTGCTACTAACACTGATTTATTTAAGTCAAACATCACAGGACAGCTCTCACAGAATACCAGCAACGCTCCAGTTCTCCGGCAAACGCCCCATCCTCTTCGGAAGCAACCCAACTAGTGTTGCCAGGTGTACAATAATTATCGTATTTGTACGATAATTTTGCCCTCTGTACAATGTACAATCAATAATCCCAAAAAAGGCCAAATACACAATAATTTGACCATTCCGTGAATGTGTGGTTGTAATCGGTTGTAATCAGCCTGTCGCAACTGTCTGTCAGAGGCATCTGTTTCCAGAAACGGATGCATGTGATTTTCTAAAGTGAGCTATGAGTGACGTGTATGCCTTTGCCTCAGAACAACGGCCATGATTGGCTGAATAGTCCGCTGCGCCATGAGTGAGGAAAAGAAAAAAACAAAATGAAAAAAAAAAAAACAGAGCCGGTATGGAAGAAGAAGTGCTGAGTGCCTGCTAGATGCTATTCAACACTAGAGTGACTAAAGTGCATCAATAGACTTGTTATTTTGGTTATGACGGATGTACAATAATTTCCCTCAAAATACGATAATTTTATGTCTCTGGTACGATAAACCTTCTCTCACCTGGCAACACTGTTCCTTTTGTTATATCCCCAAAACAACCTAACTTAAAGAAACAGTAGCCATGCAACAACACCTAGCAATAGTTCATAATGGATCATTACAGTATGGTTTATTTTCCCCTTTGAAGAAACTATGTGGTTCTAGAACAGTTAAATGATAATACAACATCAGTGTCTAAATAATGCCAAAATAACTGTGACAAATACTAACACAAATACACTCTTAATGACTGCAATATTAATGTTTTTAAATATGGCATTTCTAAATAAATGCAACACAAAAACCCATGTCGGTAGCTCTCCTTAAATGCTCACATGAAAGGAGCGTGATATCAGTTAAGAGTGAAAACCGATATTCTACAAAATAAGTTGTATTCTTGACTGTCAACATTACATATTTTCATTCCATGCACACAGATCAAAACGAGGTGGCAAACAAACTGTAAACAGCGAGTAAAACTACACAAACTTATAATTATAGCAGTTTCTCTCATCTCTGCTCTTCTTTTTTCTGCATGCTGCTCACCGGTGGTCTAAGCTCCACCCCATAAAGGGCCAGCATGACAGTTTTTTAGTCAGTCTTTTCCACAAAAACGATCGAAACAAGCAACCTCTTCCTACACCCACATCTTTCATGATACATAGACAAATTACATATAAATACATAGGCATTTTTATCTTATTTAAGGCAATCTTGTATAGTGTTTTATAATCTCAGTTTAAAAAGGTGAAAATTTAGCTCTGAGCCTTTGCCGTGGTGATAGAACTTAGAATGTTCAGGTGTGAGATGATGTAGAGCCTGTGTGGGTTTCTGTGTGTATTTTCAGCTCTTGTTCTCTTTGCTAAATCAGCCCTGCTTTTTGCTAAGTCATCCTGCTAATGCTACCAATGACTTATATACTATATAGTATATAAGTCATTGAATGCTACTCAGTCCTTGCTAATGCTAATTTCGGCCATTTTGTGCTCCTTAAAGTTTCTTTCAGCTTCAACTCAGTCATCTTTAAACATATGGAGTTGAAATTTGGTGTGGTACTAGGTGAAACAGAGCTCTATCACATATTGAATGCTAAATAAAAATATCAAGATGGCCTCCAAAGCTAGTGAGGTTAAAATCTAGATCAAAATTTGGGCATGCTATAACTTGACAACCGTGTAACGTAAGAAAGTCAAACTGCACAGCTAGAACCCTCATGGATCAGGGATCAGTGCTAAGGATTTCAAAGTCTCAAGGTCACAAGAGCTTGCGCACTCTAACTCTGCAACGGTGTACAGTAGAAAGGTCAAACTCAACACATGGATGGACTCCTCATGGGTCAGGGATCAGCCCCAATGAATTTTGAGATCAAAGGTCAAGGTCACAAGAGCCCATGAGCGCTAAATCTGCAACGGTGTACAATAGGAAGGTCATATTTCAAAGATGGACACTTCCTGTGTCAACGATCAGCCCTTTTATAATGCCTGTCTACAACTAATCAACTTTTGGAGTCATCCTCCTTCAGTAAATGCACAAAGTGATTCAGGCCCCTTCAAAGTTTCTCCAGGAACTTTCTAGATACAAACTTAACATAGCAGCCAAGCTGAAATCGAACCTCTTTCAGTGATGTTAATAACCGCAGAAGTAATTCATTCTGACTTTCAATAATTATCAGATATTCCTTGTAATCTGTTAGTTTTCTAAATACTTTATTTCTCTAGTTTGGTATATAAAAGTCAAAACAAATTCCCATACTGGTTTGGTCTTGCTAATAACTGTCACATAATGTCTTTACCTTATATCTTATTGTTTCTTCAATTAATTAAAAATGAAAAACATTTTTAAAAATTCAGTTGTGGAGTTTTTTTCTGCAATATAACAACTCAGTTTGATTCAGTGTTACTTCATGAAAAAAAAACACAAAGATTCAGAAAATAAACATATTCTGATGCATCAGTCAAAATATTGATTCATCTTGACCTAATATTCAAATAAACTCTGCAAACTGATACTTGAGGTTGCTAAAATTTGCTACTTTTGCTTGTATCCGTTTATCTTTAAGCTCCCCACGTCTTACAGAGACTGACTGGTTGTGAGTGGGATGATGAGACTGGAGAAACCAAAGGTTTTGATCAGTTTGGTTATGATGGAGAAGATTTTATGGCCTTGGACCTGAAGACATTCTTGTGGATTGCTTTAAAATCAGAAGCTGTCAACACAAAAGTGAACTGGAATGCAATTAAAGGTCAAATACAAGACAATAAAAACTATTACATCAACAATTGTCCTGACTTGCTGAAGAGGTATGTCCACCATTGGAGAAGTTTTCTGCAGAGAACAGGTAAGTTAAATGACCTGCACTGGATTTTGTTATAGCCACAAAACTATAATACACCCTTTATATTCCTAATTCACAGAAAATATGAATAAAAACACAATATGTTTCAGTTTTGAGTTAATAATTTCCTCTGCAGAAAAGCCTTCAGTGTCTCTCCTCCAGAGGACTCCATCCTCTCCAATCAGCTGCTTCGCTACACACTTCTACCCTGATAGAGCTGAAATGTTCTGGAGGAAGGATGGAGAGGAGATTCATGAGGGCGTGGAAAAAGGCGAGATCCTACCAAACAATGACGAGACCTTCCAGATGAGTGTTGAGTTAAATATATCATCAATCAAACTTGAAGACTGGAAGAGATATGACTGTGTGTTTCAGCTCTCTGGCATCAAAGACGACTTAATCATCAAACTAAATAAAGCACTAATTCGTACAAATAGGGGTGAGATACACTTCATTTACATTTCTGTGATGTAACACTGATGCAGGAAAATACTTTAAGTTTTTAGAGCAAAGTGCTGCCTTCAAGACCATATTTTTTCCATGTTTGTTAAGGCGTTTTTGTAAAGGCTGCTGGACTTGCCTCCCTGAAATCTTAACTTGTCTAAAGGGAAGAATATAAAGAGAATTATATAATAAACAGTGGTTATGGTCAGACTTCCTACTATACTTCAGCTCAGCTGCTCTTTAAATGAATTGTTGTAAAATTTCTTGTTTTATTTTCTTATGAAAAACATAAGCATTTTCACGTCAAAGCACAGTTAACAAAAATAGAAATAATTAACACATTCCAAGGAGCATTCTTGATTTGCAAACCTGTTAAAGTATAAATACCTGTTACAGGAAGTCTAAAACTTACCCACATCTGTAGAGGGGTTGACTCACAAATAAACAAAAAAAACCTTTTTCTTTAGACTTCAAGACCACAGTCAAACAGGATTCAACAAATAATCCAAGTTGAAAGACATGTTAGTGTAAACTTGGTAAATTTATGAGTTTTTTTGCAAAACCACCTCTTTAATTTTGTTAATTCACTTTCAGAACTTTAGATTGTTTTATACAAATGGAATGCAATTATGAAATTGATATATCATAAAAAAAATTCAGGGGAAATAGTAAGCTTATTACAAAAGTTGTAATGTGTTGAATCAACTTTTGACAATTTCAATTTTTATATCTTTTAACAAATCAGGAAGTCTTTAGACAACCCTCTGGGGGAAATTGCTAATATCTTTGGGTTTAAGGTCTTTATAATCTGACTTTCACAGGAACAGTGTATTTCATTTAAAACTGTTTTTGAGGAACATTCTCAACGATTAAAGCCAAAAATATGTTTCATATAGAACAAGACCTACATGAAAACCACTTGATATGTACACAACTTGAGTTACAATTTATTGTTTTATTTATTTGACTTTTGATCCTTCACAGTTTCTCCATCAGAGTTCCCAGTTGGTCCTGTTGTTGGAGCAGTTGTTGGAATTGTTGTTCTGGTATTCGTCGCTGGTGTCTTCTTCTGGATAAAATACAGTAATGGTGGTGAGGAAAAACTGTTTTACTCAATCATAAAGTTTCAAATGAATACTCATATCAATGCTTTAATATTTTTATAAAATATGTCTATAAAACTTAAACAATGGAAGCACAGAGGGCAAGTGGCAAAGATGTGTGTGTGTTTATAAAATAATATATATATATATATATATATATATATATATATATATATATAAAACTCTCATTTCGCCCTGTTTTTTGTTTTTTCACATGGACGGACCTGATTTACTTCAAGCTTGGTTCTTATACCAGAGGGTTGGGACTATCTTAACTGTTTCTAGCACTACGCTTCCGGATGGAGATGTCTGAGGTTGTTCCTGGGATCTGTTGGAGCCTCTCCTCCAGTCTGGGGGTCACAGCACCGAGCGCTCCGATGACCACTGGTACCAAGGAGGCCTTGATTCTCCACAGCTTCTCTTTTTCCTCTTTCAGCCCTTAGTATTTCTCAAGCTTCTCGCTCCTTCTTCCTGATGTTACAGTCGCTTGGGACTGCTACATCTATCACCACTGCTTTCTAATGTATCTTATCTATAACCACAATGTCCAGTGTTAGCCATCACCTGTTTATCTTTCTGGATCTGGAAGTCCCACAATATCTTAGCTCTGCCGTTCTCCACTACCTCAGGTGGAGTCTCCCACTTTGACTGTGGGACTTCCAGTCCATAGTACAGATGTTCCTGCACACTATTCCAGCTGCTGGGTTATGGCGTTCCATGTACACTTTGCCTGCCTGCATCTTACATCCTGCTGTTATGTGTTAACCTGTCTTTGAGGCATCTTTGCAGAGCCAGTACCTCGAAAATCTCCAGTGTCATCAGACTGAACAGCTTTCATGAATCTATTTCTCTCACCTGAGTCAAAGAATATTTTATTCTTCTTGGTGGGGGGGTATAAAAAATTAATTATCATCTAAATCTTACTTCTTAAATTAATTTTTATATTTATTTTATTTTTACTCTTGTTACATTTTATGCAATGATATACTGTAGCTGAATAATGTTAGCCATCAGTAGATGCAGCTGAATTTCATGTCCTTCAAAGACACAATCTATTTGGCAAAAAAGAAACAAAAAGCAAGGCTAAATGTTCCTGGCCTAAGCTTTTTATTTTTTTTACAAACAAGTGTAATTTCATATTAAAACAGCACTACACCCTAAATTACACAAACGATTAACTCACAGACATATCGACTCCTTTTTGATGTACACTTATTCAGTTTTTAAAATATGTTGTTTTTCTACAAAGTTTATGTAATGAATTGTTTGAGCATATTAAAAAATGTTGATGGAAATGACAATAAAATAAACACAAACACATAAGTTTGGGTGGCTTGTTTTTTATTTATTTAAGAGTTTACAGAATCAGCGGTGTTTCCTTCAGTTTATGATATTAAACTTAACAAAAAGATTAAATAAAGCTCTGGAATTGTCAACTGTGTCTTAAAAACTAAAACAGAAAGAAATGTTTGCAATTAATCTGTCAATACATTTTTATTATTAAAGATCAAATGCATAACTTGCAATAAGAATCATATTTTTGTTATATTCACATAATGTTTAAGTATCTAGAGTGGTGCCACATTAGTGACAGCCTGTTCCTGTAGTTGTAGTTTTGTTGTCAGTTTATCTTCAGATACTTTTAAATAATAATAATAATAATAATAAAAAGATGGTAGTCGCATGTTTTCAACATAATTATGTTTAAACTGGCTTTAAATTTTTTTTTTTTTCAAATATATATCAGATTCTCTGGTTTTTCCCTCTGCTTAGACTGAACTGATTAAGCAGCATAACTTCCTTCTAAGGTAACTTTGTGGTAATAGTTTGATCTGATAAGAAACTATCATCAGTGCAAATCAGGTTTCAACTTGTTTCCTCCTTCACAGATCTTTAAAAAGATAAATGTTTAATGCACTGTCAAATGTTTTAGCACCTTTTTATGCTGTGTGTACATTCAAGTAAAGCCACAATCTAAAACATTTGTTCTCAATTGATTATAAATATACTTTTAAATGTAATTACATGAAGAGTAATTTAAAAATCAGGAATCTCCTTAAGTTGAGTTTATCTGTAATGTTTTTGGATCCATCGTCTCACAGACATCTAAGCCTTGATCAGGAGCTGCAAGATCAGAAACAGACCATCTAAAATCCCCTCACAGAAAAACTTATGTTCTTTGTGGCTCTGAGACTTACTGTTGGATTAATTCAAAGTTTCTCACCTTTTTTCTTTTTAACGTTCATATATTCAGCAGCCATGACAATAGGGGCCAACACAAACACTGACTGGAATGGTTATGTTACTGAGTTTCCCTGTTGAAAAAAAATCAACTGAGAGAGAACCGGTTTCACCAGAAAGGCAATAATCTGTTCCTCCATTACTTTTCATGAGCTAATTTATCCACGCTAGTATCTCAGTGTTAATTAAGACTGACTATCCAGCACAATGCACCTGACCCACACAAATCCAGGTCACCTGAGCGCGATGCGCATGGCGCACAGACAACAGCGCATTTGGACCACCCATTGCCAAACGCGCACCTTGCGACACAACTGTGTCTGTCCGCGTGATTCACGGGAGGAAGAGGACGGAGATTGTTTAGAAAAACTTTGAAATGTTTTTTATTGTTAGAAGGTTAATCAACCATCAGTCAGGACATGAGATATAATCATTTACACATAAAATATACATTTATTTTTATTTTGTGTAATTGTAGTATTCCGTTTTATTTTTAAACAAAATAAGATCACCGCGTTTTTGTTTGAGTTTCACTGAATTTAAATCCTGTTGTTGTGGAACATTTAGTGATTTAATGGAACGCGGAAATGAAAACTCACGTGACATGCGCTCCTCAGAACCATTAGATTGTAACAATGTTTTGTTCCATAAAGTTTCGATTTTGCCAACACTATTAAACACACTCCGGTCCTGCAGATTTTAGTTGGTTTCAGTATTTTGTTTTCTCTTGTTCCTGACTCAAACTCCACACATCGTTCCTGAATCAAATCGTGAGCTCTACCAAAACAAGATGAGGAAATTATTTGTTTTGCTCTTTTTCTGCAACGTTGCATTCGCAGGTAAAAATGCTAAATATTTTATTTTAGTTGAAGCGGTTTGTTTTCCGCCGAGTAACACCTTATTCTCATTCCGTAAATACTGTTAAACGTTAGTGTCAGATGTTGTGTGTGTTTACGAAAACATTTATCATTTCTAAAGTAGACAGTCCTAAAGTATTTAAATCAGCTATGAGTGCACAATCCCTTGCTGTAAAATCAATATGCAGGGTATATAGTAGAGGGAAAAAAAGTGGTTAATTTGTTTTTCTGTATTTAAAGTTTTTATTGTAACTTCTTTTTTACATATTCTGAATTACTCTTTGTAAAATTAATAAACAAATCCAAATCTTTTCTCTGCAGTGAGACATTCTCTGAAATATTTACTTATTGGCACTTCTGGACTCCCAGACTTTCCGGAGTTTATGGCAACTGCAACAGTAGATGAAGTTCAGGTGGGTTACTGTGACAGCAACAAGAAAGCTGAACCCAAACAGGAGTGGGCAAAGGAACTGGTTAAAAACGACTCAGGGCACCTTGACTGGTACTCTGAAAGGTGTCTTTTACATCAGCAGGCCTTCAGACTAAGCATGGATAATTTGAAGCAAGGTTCCGACACTGAGGGTAATATGTCCTTTTATATGCCATTTTATTTTGTTCTAAAATATTTAACTCTGAGTGTAAATTCATTTTAAAGTAAAAACTGTTGGAAATCTCTGTGGTTTAAAAAAATGCATTTACTTATGAACAGATTAGAACTAGATCTGTTTTGAGAAGTGTTGCTTCGCAAAAAGAGTATTCCTAGTTTAAAACTCACTCGGCTTTTTGATGGAATTTGCATTTTCTGACTTTGAGTGCGGGATATGTCTTCAAGTCCTTCAACTATCTCCCAGACATCCAGAAATAGAGATGGCCTCCCAGTCAGCACAATACATGGGTCAGAAAGTCTTTTTCACCCCAACTTTCAAACACAAGTGACACTAACAATCAAAAGTAAACAATGTGAAACTAAAACTAAATACTACAGATTTTAAGACACTCTTCTCCCTAGCACTCAGTGTTTAGCTGTCATTTCCACAGTTTTATAGTCTTAATCATTCACTTCTCTCAGCTTAATGCCATACCAAGATCAAGTTTTTTATAAATTTGACTTGAGCTTCTTATTAGTCTATTTAATTCTGTCTCATATTTTTTGTAGTTTATGCTTCAAACAAATTTTTATGGTATTGCCCAGAATTAGACACATTTATAAAACAGCAGCTCAAATAGCAACATTTTTCTGAAAATTCAGACAAGCTCTGTAAGAATAAGCTCGTTCATCTTAACCTGATGTGCTTTTGTAGTGTTCATAAAGTATATTGATTTGTCACTTGCATAGGTATACAATAGTGCTTTTTCTTCCTTTAGGGAAACTGTGAGCTAACTGTATTTATGGAGTTCTGCTTTGCATGGAATTTCCCTGCTAAAAAGACACAAACGCTGCACTGCAGGACCTTCTTTAGCAAAATAGATTTCAAACCAAAGAAGGAAAAAAACATTACAAAAACCAATCAAATTATTGGATTATTGGAATTATTGGATTTCAGATAAATAGCAGGTGGTGTCTGCAGTAACATATCCAGACATTCGTGCTTGTTCCTACTTTGTCCATCCTGTTATAGTAATTTAACATTCCCTTAAAATCAAGTAGTTAAAAAGATCAAGTCCCTTATTCCAAACTTAACATAGCAGCCAAGTTGAAATCAAACCCCTTTTAGTGATGTTATTAACCCCAGAAGTAATTCTTTCAGACTTTTAGTAATTATTAGACATTCCTTGTAATCTGTCAGTTTTCTAAATACTTTATTTCTCTAGTTTGTTGTATAAAAGTCAAAACAAATTCCCATACTGGTTTGTTCTGGCTAATAACTGTGACATAATGTCTTTACCTTTTATCTTATTGTTTCTTCAATTAATTATAAATGAAAAACATTTTAAAAATCAATTGCGAGGGTTTTTCTGCAAAAATACAAATCAGTTTGATTCAGTGTTACTTCATGAAAAAAACACAAAGATTCAGAAAATAAACATATTCTGAAATATTGATTTATCTTGACCTTGTATTCTAATAAACTCTGCAAACTGATACTTGGGGTTTCTAGAATTTGTTACTTTTGTTTGTATCCGTTTATCTTTAAGGTCCCCACGTCTTACAGAGACTGACTGGTTGTGAGTGGGATGATGAAACTGGAGAAACCAAAGGTTTTGATCAGTTTGGTTATGATGGAGAAGATTTTATATCCTTGGACCTGAAGACATTCACATGGATTGCTTTAACACCAAAAGCTGTCAACACAAAACTGAACTGGGATGCAAATATAGGTCTATTAGAAGAAAATAAAAAATTTTTGAACTACCAGTATCCTGACTGGCTGAAGATGTATGTCCACCATGGGAGATTTCTGCAGAGAACTAGTAAGTTCAATGACCTGCACTGGCTTTTGTTATAGCCACAAAACTGTATTACACCCTTTCTATTTCTAATCCACAAAAATAAAAACACAATATGTTTCAGTTTTGAGTTAATAATTTCCTCTGCAGAAAAGCCTTCAGTGTCTCTCCTCCAGAGGACTCCATCCTCTCCAATCAGCTGCTTCGCTACACACTTCTACCCTGATAGAGCTGAAATGTTCTGGAGGAAGGATGGAGAGGAGATTCATGAGGGCGTGGAAAAAGGTGACATCCTACCAAACAATGATGAGACCTTCCAGATGAGTGTTGAGTTAAATATATCATCAATCAAATTTGAAGACTGGAAGAGATATGACTGTGTGTTTCAGCTCTCTGGCATCAAAGACGACTTAATCATCAAACTAAATAAAGCACTAATTCGTACAAATAGGGGTGAGATACACTTCATTTACATTTCTGTGATGTAACACTGATGCAAAGACATACATTAAGTTTTTAGAGCAAAATGTTGCCTAAATGTTGCATTCTCAACCATTAAAGCCAAAAATATGTATCATATAAAACAAGACCTACATGGAAACCACTTCAGAACTACACAACTTGAGTTTCAATTTATTATTTTATTTATTTGACTTTTGATCCTTCACAATTTCTCCATCAGAGTTCCCAGTTGGTCCTGTTGTTGGAGCTGTTGTTGGAATTTTTGTTCTGGTATTCATCGCTGGTGTCTTCTTCTGGATAAAAAACAATAAAGGAGGTGAGGAAAAACTGTTTTACTTAATCATAAAGTTTCAAATGAATACTCATATCAATGCTTTAATATTTTTATAAAATACGGCTATAAAACTTAAACAATGGAAGCACAGAGGGCAAGTGGCAAAGATGTGTGTGTGTTTATAAATTATATATATATAAATATATATATACATAAGGCACCAGCCCCCCGCGACCCAAAAACAGAGAAGCGGGTAAAAGAAAATGGATGAATGGATGCATGGATGGATATATATATAAAACTCTCATCTTTCCCTTTTTTTTTCCACATGGGCGGTACCAATTTACTTCAAGCTCGGTTCTTCTACCAGAGGGTTGGGACTATCTTAACTGTTTCTAGGACTACGCTTCCGGATGGAGATGTCTGAGGTTGTTCCTGGGATCTGTTGGAGCCTCTCCTCCAGTCTGGGGGTCACAGCACTGAGCGCTCCGATGACCACTGGTACCAAGGAGGCTTTGATTCTCCACAGCTTCTCTATTTCCTCTTTCAGCCCTTAGTATTTCTCAAGCTTTTCGCCCCTTCCTCCTGATGTTACAGACGCTTGGGACTGCTACATCTATCACCACTGCTTTCTAATGTATCTTATCTATAACCACAATGTCCAGTGTTAGCCATCACCTGTTTGTCAGTCCACAGTATCTTAGCCCTGTCATTCTCCACCACCCTTATCAATAAGTTATTATCCTTGAAGATTCAACACTTCATTTGCATTTAGATTCACATTTTTGTTATATTTACATTGTGTTTTAGAGCATCTAGAGTGTTGCCACATTAGTGATAGTCTGTTGCTGTAGTTGTAGTTATATTGTCAACTTATCTCATATTCAGATATTTTTAAATATTAATAAAAAGATGGTAGTCACATGTTTTACCCTTATATGTTTAAACTGGCTTTGATATATATATAAAGTGTGTTTGCTTAGACTGAACTGGTTAAGCAACATAACTTCCTTCTGAGGTAACTGCATGTAAATAGTTTGATCTGTGTCAAAAAGAAACTATCATTAGTGGAAATCAATTTTAGACTTGTTTCCTTCTGCTGTGTTACCCAGATCTTAAAAAAGATAATGGTTTAATGCACTGTCAAATGTTTTAGCACCTTTTTTACGCTGTGTGTACATTCAAATAAAGGCACAATCTCAAACATTTGTATTCAATTGATTATAAATACACAAATGTAATCACATGAAGAGTAATTTAAAAATCAGGCATTTCCTTAAGTTGAGTTTATCTGTAATGTTTCTGGATCCATCGTCTCACAGACATCTAAGCCTTGATCAGGAGCTGTAAAATCATAAACAGACCATCTAAAATCCCCTCACAGAAAATTCAGAAACTGATTTTAAAAAGCATCAATATAATGTTGTTGTTCAGCTGAAACAGAATAAAATGGGTTTTACTCACAGGGTGAAGGGTGGCTTGCTGAAAATCAAAATATGAACAAGTTTTAGTTTTTGGTGTAACAAAAAAACCATGTTTCATTAAAGTACCGCTGAAAGCGTGACACTTTTTTATCCTCTCAACTGGAAAAACTTATTTCCTTTTCTCTTTCTACATTAAACTCATGTCCTTTGTGGCTCTGAGACCTGCTGTTGGACACTTCATTTAAAGTTTCTCACCTTTTTTCTTTTTAAGAATCAAATATGCAGCAGCCATGATAACAAGGGCAAACACAAACACTGCACTTATGACCGGAATGGTTATGTTAGTGAGTTTCCCTGTTGAAATAAGAGTGAGAAAAAAAATAAACAACTGAGACAAAACCGGTTACACCAGAAGGGCATTCATCTGTTCCATCATCATTACTTTCATAAGCTTATTTATCCATGCAAGTATCTCAGTGTTAACTAAGACTGACTGTTCTGCTCCTCTATGTTTTGTAAATACAGTATGTATAAACAGAGTAAAAATCAACTTTTGTTTGGGAGCAGACCACAGTGTACCTATTTCAATAATACTACATTAAAATTAAATGGTTTTTGATGCACAAAACCACTGCGGATCCACTGAAGTAAACCAGGGTTGTCATCAAGTAATCCCGTCACCCAGTCATGCTTTAGATGGATTAACCTGCTGGTACCATCGCAGTAACCGATTGGAGTGTCATCGACCATAACAAGCATTTCTGACTCTGGTTGGTTCGGGAATCCTGAAGATCCAGTACACCCAAACTGCAGAGCGTGTTTCTCTTTGAAGACACAAAACATTTATATGCAAACGAGAAAGTGAATGAAAGCATAAACATCTCTAGAAGACAGCTCTGACACATGAGCCAAAGAAAAAGAGGGAAGTTGTGTGTTCTCACCGGTTGATGAAACGCGACAGAAGAGGAGCAACAGAATTAATTTGATCATATTTTTTATCTTTAGACAAAGCCGTCTGAGGAATGAACATCTCTCTTCCGGGTGTTTACTAATCAAAAGCAAAATGTTAAAGCCAGGAAAGTCAAGACCTTTTAAAAGGCTTCTCAGAGCACAATAAACAACTCAACTTCCATAACATTTCAGGAATGAAACAGCACACATAATACCAATGGACCTTTTAAAATAATTTTCTTTGTGTAGGGTGCCTTAATAACAATTAATCTTATAAGCACGTGTTGAGTGAGGATTCTCCTCTAAAAGCATCTGAAATTTAAACACGGTCAAAAACATTACCTTTAATATATTAAAAAAGAACTTGTTTCTTTAGCTCAAAGTGTGTATTCTCGTGTTTTACTACTAGAGGGCGGTATTATTCTGAAGCTTCTTGGCTGGAGAAGAACATTTTTCACACCTAAAGAGATGCTTCTTCTGATGTTTGAATTATTGGAGATTCGACACACACTGGTGGTTTATAAAATCCAGTTTTTTATCTATTTTAATTTCAAGATAGTGTTTGCATCAGTCATAAAAAGACAACTTTTAGCTCCTTTTCACATCAGGAAAAAGAGCTAAAATGTCCTGATCAGATTACTAATAATCACTTTCCATTTAGTACTTCAAATAATGACAGGTTTAATGTAGAAAAATAAAGAGGGTAAGTCCCTCTATGCATCATGTTTTTAAACTAAGAAACTGCCTCAATAAACAAATAAAAACACAAACATGCATGCTTTTCTGTGCTGGTTGGTCAGTCTGCATCAGAGCTGAAAATCACATTTTTTTGTGCAACATCTATCTTTTACCCAAGAGAAACTGTAATAAACATTGAAAAAATAGTCCTTGTATTAAATGTTGAAGCTTCTGGTTATTAAAATGAACTATATTGTTTATATTTGGATAATAAATTAATTATGAAGCTTTACATTTGTGGTGTTTCAATTTTTCACTTCAAATTTTTACAACATATTTTTGATCAGAAACCTGTCTCTGCTGTGTTTGAATACTTTTATAGTAAAATCTTCTTTATCTGACTTCTCATGAAATTAATTTAGGTAAAAAGTAGAACGTATACTTGTTTTGGCTGCAGAACTGGATAGTGTCACCATACTTCAGCCATTTCCTTGGCTAATGTGAAATGATTTTTGAGCACTAAGACACAGATATGTCGAGTTTAAACTCCATATATTTGTTTCAGTAATTGTTGAAGACAGTAAATATTTGAAATATTTTGGTTCAGTTGAGCTTGTGGTTCGATTTGAGCCTCATTCCACCTTTTTTATACAACACGGTAAATTATTTTGCAGTTACTGCATCAGTGAGGCCTCCTACAAATATCCTGTTAAATTTTAGTCTGAATCAGAGCTCAGTCTAAACACTAAAAAGCAATAAATGCTTTTTTTTTTCTTTGAGATTTTGAAAAACAACATCCTCACAGGAAAGACAGATGTCAGACGCTCTCCCAGACAGGCAGACATTTGAATCAATCAATATCCTTGTCATTAAGTAAAGTCTCCTTCAAGTTCACACGTTCTCAGGGGCGTCTGCAGCCGGCTGCTCATTTTGTCCGGGGGAACTCCACTGACCCCTGAGCCACAGCCAGGGATTGTCCTGATGCAAATCAGGAGGGGGAACCAATTCATCGTCGCACAATTCGATTAGACATCTGCATATTGAGCATCTGCACACAACAAAAATCTGCCAATATCTACCCTCCATCCCCCCACTGGCCCCCAGTGGGGTAAGCACCCCATGACCCCAGGGGCAGCCCTCTGTCCCTGCTCCACACCCACCTCCCCTTGTCGCCCCTTGTCGTCCCCTCCTGACCCTGTCAGACCCGGCTACAATACCTGACCCCGCCCCAGAGACGAGACGAGTGGAGTTCAAGGTAAATGTTCCTTTTTCTGCGTCCGTCTGCCCGGCTTGGCCCCTGTCCAGCCCCTGGCCACTAATCACATGCACCGCTCTTTTTTTTTTTCACTTTTTTTTTTTCGCCCAAACAGACAGACAGACGCTCAAAATGTTTTTTCACAACTTTTTTAAAAAGGAAATGTCTTAATGGCCTCCCTGGAAAATAAAGGTTTTCCTTTCTTTGTAGCGTCTCCATTGTAAGTGGTTCTCATTCAAAAATCTTTGCCACTCAGATGATTTCCCTCCTTTTTTCAAACTGCTCTTTATTGCTTCATCAGAATTTCTTTTCAACGTTTGAAAAAGACAGCAAGCATGTCAAGAAGTTTAAAGGAACATGTCTGGCCACACAAAATACAAAGTTGAGCTGTGATGCACATTTTATAAAAGGCAAAACTCACAAGAAATAATAAAAAAAAAACAATCAATATATTTGATCCTAAAATGCTGCATTATCATTTAAATTAAACATTTAAGAAAGATTTAAGTGTGCTGGAACTTTTTAAATGTTTTTTATTTCAGTCTTTATCATCCTTCTCAGAGATTTTTACTGTATTTATTGTTGTGGGTTTTTTTACTTCATAATTAAACAAAGGACTCAAAAACTGACAGCTGGGAGATTTACTCAACAATCATAATACAGTATTATATAGTTCGGACAGCCTTGCAATCTGGGTCTTTCTCTGAGAGAGTAGCAGCAGTCATAATTATATTTCTTAGTTATATTTATGGCCGTAGTAGGACACAGGATAACACTCAAACAGACATTATTTTTACAGATGAGCATGTTTTTATAACACTGGTAGACTTTCTGACTGTAAGTAGGTTTCTCTGGGACACTGCAGCCTTGAAAACATTGATAAACACAACACTTCAGTTTCATTTGCCGTTTTTGGCCTCGACATTATAAAATACATCCAGTGGTAGGTGGTATGTCTGAATGATTGTCTGAATGACGATACATGAATGTAGGCTATTTGAACAACTAAAGTTACATCTTTCTACTTGAGACAGCTAAAGTTGTGGGGGTGTTTTACAAACCTGCTGGTTTAAAAGGTTTTCATTGGTTTGAATTTACAACAAGCTATGTTTGTGCACTAAGTTAAATGCATCTTTTTTTCTATGATATAGCATCAGATATAGTTATTGTATAAAACATTTTACAGCAAAAGTTAGATTTAATTTGTTTTTTCATCTTGTTTATCAAAAAGACTGGAACAAGTGGTAACCTGTCTTTTATTCACCAAGGAGAAGTAATTTCTCACTAAAAGGCACATGACATAAAAGGGTCACTAAAACAAGCCTGAATGGCTTATAAACCAACAAACCAAAATAAGAACTATTTGGCAACAATTCATAGTTGCATCTATAAGAAAGCAGACGCTGATTCTCATTCCACAAGCAATGGTGCAAAACCAAAGAAGTCACACCAAAAACAAGATGTTAAAAAAGCAATCCTGAAAAAAACTTTACTCATTTTAACATTGGCTAAAGGTTTAGTTTTAAAACGAGCAACAGCTCCAAACATGAAGAAGGAAACAGAAGAGGAAAATTTAAAGGAGTTTGTTTCATAACAGAACCAATCTCTGGTTGACCATGGAAATGGCAATGCACCTTCAAAACCATACAGTGAGGGTAAACTTGAACTTTTCTGGCAAGAAGCATGTGCTCGACTTTCAAAACTAAGATGTGGTGATCTTTTAAGATCCTTCCCAAGAAGACTTGATGCTGCAGCATCTGCCAAAGGTGCTTAAACATGGAAAAAAATCAAAGACTCTGAGAATTTAAGTAGAAATCATCATTTAGATGTGTACTAATAAACAAAATATTTCATCCATCAATGTTTGTGTCATTGTGGAGAACCTGCATGTGTTTATTTGTTGCTAGCCTGTTCATATGTGTGCCTCTGATGACTTTAAACCTCTGATTTCTTGTTCTTGGCAGGAAGTGAGTGTCAGCAGCTCTTGGTCGTAAAACTGCTTCTGGTCGCGCTCCCGGAGTGCTGTGGCAGGAGAGAGGACAGAGAATCTCTGTGTCACCTCGTGATGGCATGGGATGTGAGGAGATCGCTGAGAATGTCAAGAATCGCTCAAACCCAGGACGAGCTGCAGCCCGTTCTCAGCGCAGCAGAACCAACTAAATAAACAGGAAATGACCAAATAAAATACAACCATATGACTTATCCCAAATAAAGATGCTTATGAAGATATTTTTTACTCAGAGCAGTAAAGGGTTCAAAATGGTTCCCGTTTTAATTAAATATTAATCAAATGTCTGTGTTCAACTTTGTCCCCTACATTGAAACAAAATGTTTAAAAGTTATATCTGTAAAAATAATAATGAAAAAATAAAAACCATTTGATATAAAACCATTTTCATGATACAGTTGGGTCTGAGATGACCTTTCCAGCACTGGTTAGTCTTTGTTTCGAAGTTATACAATTTAGCCACCCACCATCAATCCAAGGCAGGTGATCATGTAAATGCTCATAATTGTGCATGTGTGTGCTTGTTAGCAAAATATTTCATTAACCAGTAGACAAATCATTTTTAAATACTACTTTTTTATTTATCAAGAGAAATGTGGACAAAATTACAGTGAACTTTGAAAAGCTTTTTTTTATTATTATTATTTTATCCACAGATCAGCAAGGTTTTCATTTTAAATGCCCAGAAAAAAGTCAGGTTTTCTCGGATTCATCTTTTAAAAAAATCTGATTGAGTTGTCATTTTATCTGCTGTGGAACTTGAGGTTTCTCGTTCCCCCATCGGGATATATTTGTAGTTACAACACAATGTTCAAAAGCCTTTGTCCCTCATCCTATTGCTGTGAGCTGCGTCTCAGGGCTTCTGGACAAAAGGTGTCAAACGGAGCGTTGGACTTGGACTGCCATGTCCTCCTGAGGCTGCTCCTAATCCTATTAATGTGGTCTTTGGAGGGGTATGGATCCTGCACTCCCTTCATCCCTGCAACTATTAAAGTCTGAGGGGGACCAATGTGTTCACTCTGTGCATGTGTGTGTGTTCTCGTGGGTGTAATTGCATTGTAAGCGCCTCCTTATCCACGTTGTCATAAAGTGTTATCCACTGATGCGGCTCGAGGTTCTCTGTCTCTTCGTTTTGATACGGAGCAGGTGGACATTTCAATTTTCTAGCTGCTCACTGCTTCCACAGATCAACACAACTTAATGTGTTTTATTTTTTCCCACTGAAGCTTCATTTTCATTTTTACAATATGTGTTTATGAAACAAGCATTTTTCTTCATAGCTGGAATTTATACAAAAACAATTTGTTTATCAGCCTGATATCCCTGCAGGCTGGGACTCTTAGGACAGGACTGAGTCATACTTCAAGCATTATTTTGCTTCATAATGCGTTGCATTTTAAATGACTGACATCACATCTGCAACAACATCCTTATGAAAATGTATTCTACCTACTGATCTTATCAGATTCCCCACAGAAACACCAATGAAATACACTTTATACTAATTTTTTGAACCTATTTTATTCTGTTTAGGGTCAGAGGAGGCTAAAGTTTGTCCTAACAGCCAATATACACCTGTCCATTAGGGCCACATCTCACCTTTTTATAGATTGCTTTATACATGATATTTTTCTCCGTATTTTTTCATCACAGTGTGTCAGGTCCTTTAAACATAAGGTCAAACTCAGTATTTCAAATTTAAGTGCTTATAACTTGTGTTTATTTTGTAGATTGTGTTAGAAGTTGAAAACACATCTATGATATTATAATCTGCTCCAAAATTAAAGCTAAACTTGTGGGCTTGTGATAAAACATAATGACAACAAATGAAAAATAGCCTTTGAGCTCATTTTGGCACATTGGCCATATTGCTTATTAATGTGCAATTTAAAAACATAAAATTTCCTTGTGTGGTATATGCACAATAATCATGAAGCAATAGGTAAAATCTGGTGACCATTTCAAGAAAGTCTGTGACTATTGTTGCTCTTTGTAAAAATATTAGAAATGTTTTTCCTGCCTTGATTGCTTTTTTTTTGATTCATTACCTCCTCCAGTTTGTCTTATTGTCTCCAAGAGGTTTTGAGCTCAAAATGACCAAAATAAAATGCTGTCAGACAGGCTTTTGTGTGGTCTGGGTATCATTTTTCTGGGTTTAAATGCGCTCTGTGACCACACAGACAGACATGCACTGCCGTCCACGTCTTTTCAATAGTCACATATGCGCGTACATTGACCAAAGTCAATTGCCTGTCAAATGCTTTGCGCGATTAGACATCAGTAAGGTATAAGGTCTAATAGAGGGAAGTCTCCTAAAGCCTGGACATTGTGGGGGCCCTGCTCTGTGAAACCCATGGCCCCTCTCACTCCCTTCACCCCCTTTTTTTCATCTCACCGCCCCAGTTCAATGTTAATGTCCAGTAGTGTCCACTCTTCGGACGTCTCCCTCCAGAGCAGAAAAACCTGGAGAAGAAAAGGCAAAAAAAGAGAAAGAAAATGAAACTTTCCCTCCTTCTTTTCTCACCCTGGCCTCCTCTTGTGTGCTGTCCAGCTGGCTGTGACCCCTGACCCCCTGACCCTCACTCCTGACCCCTGGACCCGTTCCCACGCCACGCCTTTTTGTGTCCACCTCACCATGGCAACACCTTGGTCACCGCTGCTGCCACGGTAACAGATGGACAGGGGCCTGGAAATAACTTCATTCAGCGGAAGGGAGCGAACCATGGACAATCTGCCCGCTCCCCCCTCCAGTCCCCAGTCTTAAACACATACTTACACACACACAAAAACACACACAGAGCGCCCCAAACCCAACTTTGACACCTCCTGCGCTACATTCTAACACCGCAATCCCTTCGGATCTCTTTCCTCAGCAGGAGCCTCAGGATATCTGGGCCTGATAGAGTCATTAACACAGAGATCCCAGATTCATCCTGGCATTTACACAGCACATACATAGGAATAAGAATAAGTTCCCAACACTGGCAATGAAAAGCGCATTAAAAGACACCCCATAGTCGCCCCTGTATCCCATTTTACACTGCTGCTATTTATGGTTTAGGGCGTGGGCTAACATCTTAGTCGTGCTGTAATTATCTCTCTGCTTCTTTTATTAGCTTCATTGTTTTCTCACATCCTCAGATGAGATGGGGGGTTTGGGGGAGAGTTGTAAAGACACAAAACTGAGCAGCAGGGGATCTGTTTGCCAACTCAGAGACAAATGACAAAGTTAATAGAATAGCAGAGGAGCTCAATAAGGTGCACCAAGAAAATGAACTGCAACACTTTTGTGCTAATCAGTAACTAACCTCTAAACAAGGTTGTGTGTGTCCTGCCCATCCATTTTCTTTTTTTTTTCTTTTGGGGGGGGGCACATCTCCCAAATTGGGACAGTGAAAAGAATAAAGGGAGATTGTGTAATTACTTGTTCTGAATAGGGGGGGGTTATGTAAAACACTGATTCTTTGGGTGTCATCTTGTCCTTCCCACCAAGAGCAAACAAACAAACAAACAAACAAACAAAAGGCAAACACAGAATCTGAGGTCTCCTATTTTACTGGTAACAAAGATCTTGAACGTCATCATTTTGCATTAAATTAACTGAAGTGAAACTTATTTTCTGTGATAAAAAGACAGAACTTCTTTGTAATTGTCATTTTTTATATTCAAATAAGTTCTTGCTTAATTAGTAAAACTAACTGGTCTAACTGGCAAGTTTGAGGGAGGATGGGGGGGGGAACACCATGAGCAACCATCAAAAGACTGACCACTGAAGCAAAATCACACAAGCGAAGCCACTTATTATTCAATTTTTCGTATCCCCCTTCCATCCCTGCATGCATCTGCATCCCACTATCTTTCCATTTACTTTCACCCCACCCCACCTCCCTTCCTGTGTCCAGCACCCCCTGATTTTACCCTGCCCCCCTTATTTCTCTCCCTCCCCTCTGCCTCTCGCCCAGTTCATTGTACCAAAGGAGATTTTCTCCATTGAGGCCCAGTCTCTTAGGTAACCCCAGCGCTGCATGAAATGAGGATGGGGAGAGAGTGAGAGACAAGGAATATGTGAAAGAAGGGAGAGAGGGAGGGCGGGGAAATTGAGAGGAAATGTAAAGGCGGAGGGTGGGCCCAACAAAAAGGGGTTGAAGAAGGAGAGGGAGAAGGATGCAGGATCAGAAGAGGCAAAGGCAGAAAGAGTGAAAGATGGAGAAGTGGGACAAGTGCGGTCAGTCATCGACAGCAATGCAGCTAAAATTCGACCTAGAACGGAGGGAGGATGGATGAAAGGCGAGGACGTCTGTCGCTCATGTAAGGATGAAAGATCTGTGGTTGGGAGGGACTTTATTCTGGGCTTTTTGCAATAATTCGTGATCCAGATTTTAGGCCCCAAAGGCTCTTAATACCTGGCATTACTAGCCTTTTTTTTTGGGGGGGGGGGGGTAACACATCTTTTTTTGTCACTTTCAAACTGATTAGGTTTTGAAGCTCGGTGTGGTTTTAGTATCTATAGACAACTGTAAAGCAGAAAAGTTTAGGCTTTCAGCCCTCTGTTAATTCCAGCATGATCGCAACTTGGTATGGAGTAGGAAAATGAAGCTCAAAATATTTGATTTAAATAAATACTAAGGTCATTTTCAAAATGGTGAACTCATATGAGAGGCAACTATTTCTGAAAAAGGCTTCATGCATTTGTTCATTGCAAGAAGAAAAGCAACCTCAGATGTTAGCAGGTTACTGGAACTTAAAATACAAAACATACTATTTGCATATTGCAGAATTTTAACTAAGACTCAAAGGATTTTTATTTGAACTTTTTAAACTGTGTGGTAGATTTTCTGGCTCAACTGTTTAACTCCAAACTTTATTCTGAACACAGGCTTAAACTATAAGGAGCAAACTCTGAATTGCTGCCATCTTTTGTGACCATGCTACTCTGCACCTCAATGGTGGGCACACAGCACATGGGGTTCAGAAGAATAGGCCAGGCCTCACCAAAGACCACATTATTTGGATAAAGACAGAGTCCCACAGAAAGAGAGAACGCCTAACGGAGTGAATTGGATAAAGAGAAATGTTGCATTCGGCAAATCAGATTAGAGACACTCACAGCTTTACTTTTTAGTTCTCGAGCACCTCATTACTCCACCATAGCTGTCTCTAACTCAGTGAAATTTACTACCACTGTTGCTCACGTGTTTGATAATAAGGTGCTCCACTGCTGTGCTGAGTTATCATCTCAGGCTTTTGTCCTTTTTGATCCGTGTGACCGTTGGGGGACCCATTTCTTCTTTTGTACAAGGTCACAGCTCTGGCTCTTATAGGACGGGCCTGCCCCCGGGTGGTGACCCCTTCGTTTATCATGGTGTCACCGGCACAGAATACGAGCATGAGTTAAAGCTTTTTCCCTCTCTTAGCCATGTTCCCGCTTATTTCTCTTTTCAGGTCCTTTTTATTTTTGTTCATCCACTTTATACTGCTTTACAACTTTGCCTCAGACAGTGAAGGACGTGCTATTTGGATGAAATTACAACAACCTGCCTCAGAATTTGAAAACTTAATTAACTCAAGAAGCCCTGCACCAACGTCCCGACATCCAAGCTATGCACCTGTCTCTTTAGTGGGAATCCACCAGAAAGCGATGGAGGTCCGGAGTTGATTGTCCAAACGCAATTCTTGCGTCTGCCTTTGTGAAACCAGGAGTTGTGGATGGACATCACGCCCCTGACCTCCTAAAATCAGCGAGGAACAGACCACCGTGGATGGGATCAAAGTCTGTGGCTCTCAGGGTGGATGAGTGAGAGACACAGAAAGACAAACAGAGGGAGGGAAAAGCCTATTGAATGAGGAGGAGCGTGGGTTTATGTAAATGTAAACCCTCTAAAAGAAAAACTCTAACGACATTTGTTGGGCCTGCAAAAAAATTCTTTAAAGTTTATATTTTTGACAAAATTAAATAATAAGAAACATACAGTTTTGTCTAAACTATGTTTTTCTATCAGCCAAGATGAGAAGTAAAGAGGAAGCCAGTTAATTGACTTTAATAATAGGCAATTCACTGACACAACTGTGTAAAACTATAACTTTTACATAATTTATTATGTATGATAAGAAATTTTCAGTTGGATGAGGACAAAAACTAACTAATATTTACTAATAATGGTTTTTTTTTATTTGTTTGTTTTGTTCAGGTGCAAAGTCTAAACGCTTCTACGAGTCTGGCTCTGCAGATCACAGCCATACCATTTTGGAAACAAGTCTGCAAGAAAAAGGTTGACGAGTTGAATGCGTCCAGTTCACACTTGAGCACCGGAGTCCAGAACAGGTCTTTCTAAAATTGGACTGGAGGGGTTGAGAATGACAGAAAAGCAGGATGAATGAAGGGTGGGGGTCTGTGTGTGTGAGTGTGTGTTCACCCTTTCTGAATTTGCTTCAGTGTGTGTTTTCCTGTGTTTGACAAAGTTCAGGGGGGCAGACTTGGAGAAAGAAAGGGGAAAATGAGAGCAAGTGAAGGATTTGAATGAGGAGCAGAAGGAGAGGGGGAGAGACAGGTTTTTGGAGGGAAAAGAAGACCAAGCACCTTGAAGTTTGTGTGGCCAGATTGTCCGCTGCTTCACAGCACGAGGAGTGTAAATTGGTGAGATTTATAGATTGAAGCTGCAGGAAGCGACAACTCAGTCTGGGAAATATGTATAGAGAAAGAGAGCGCGAGAGAGGGACAGAGCGGGAGAGTTAGAGAGCGGGAGGGAGATCAAGAGCGAGGCAGCATTAATATGCTAATGTCCTGAGTGAATGCACAACAGGCCCACTGACCAGGCTAATCACTAGTGGACACACACTGGGGCTAATCCCTCATGCAGCGCTGACACACACATGTATCCCAGCACACATGCACATTCAGCACAGGTTGAAATATTTGGATAGTGGCATCTTTTGACTTGATTAGTGTCCAGCACAGGTTTAAAATGAAACTCCAGTTTTCTTTCTGGTTTAATTTCAGGGCATGTATGGAGGAATTGTCTGGTGATTAGTGGAAGTTACATTCCTTTATGAAACTAAGATTAAATGTTGTAATATTAGAATGATTCCTAACATAAAAGCAAATAAAAAGGTAAAAGTTTCTTGATTTCTTCTGTCAGTCAAATAAGTGAATTGTTTTCCCCTTATTGCAGACTGAATTCAATTTGTTTAATTCACAAAAACAGGTGAAAGTTACTCAGACATAAAGTCTTAACTGATGTTTTCCAAAAGTTGTTTCTTATGCACCTTGTGGGCCTTTTTTAATCTAATGTGTTAAACGTTAACATTTTCTGTACTGTTATCAGAATGTCTGCAGAATACAAGTAATAAAACCAGTGTGTCAAAGTTTGTTTTGCTTTATTGAGTTTTTTTTCCCCCTTTGGAGAAAACACACAAAGACTGTTGCATTTAAAAAAATAAAAAGTAAAATCTAGGTTGCATTAAAATTGTGGAAATTTGTCAGTATTTATGATCACCAATGACTGAGGCTAATGAGTACTGTATTAATTGTATTTTATTACTCAGAAATCATTATAAAATAGTTGAATATACCAGTTAGTATGCATTTAATTAGGCATTTTTCTGTGTTTGTACCCCAATCATTGACTTGTCTGCATTATGTTTCTGTTAAAATTACATTGCAACAGAAAAAAAATTCAGAAAATGACCCCGCAAAAAAATGAGAGATAGACAACCTTAGTGTCTCATTTTTCTGCAACTGTTGAAGAATAGTTAGTCTCAAAATTGTGGAAGAACTGCTGTTGCAGAGCCTGTTGCTTGAACTCCTTGACTGTGTTCAATGTGATGAAGCTGCCATCATCTCATGAAGATTCAGGTACTCTAAGCTGCTCAGACTCCAAATGCCTGCAGAAGTTTCTGACTCTTTGTTGGGGTCTTGATGTTTGAGATCAGGTTGTTCACCCGCTGCAACATCTGCAACACAATCACAACATTATGTGAATATTAAGATTTTCTATTGAGAGGAATTTGGTGTCATGTTGCAAAGTTATTATCTTAAGGATAAACGCATATTTAGTAGAAACTGTGTGTTATCTCCATCACAGACATCCCTTTCTTGCTTGGTCCTCTGCTGACTGATCATTATTACCATAGTCATCATCATCATCTGTGTCATCATCATCACCTTCAGGCTGTACACAGAAGAAAAGTTAAAGCCAATGCAAAAAAGAGAGAGAAGAATACTGAAAGAAAAAAAGGAAAAAATTGGATGAAATGTTCCACAATGAGAAGAAATTTGTTTCAATAAATGGGAGGAAAGTGCCCATTCACTTATAAAGGACATTATTTATATAGATTTTGTGCAATATTTATTCCAAACAAAAGTTCCAAACACTTCCTACCCACCAGTTAGCAGATAGATCTCATAGTTTTTGGTAACTTGACTGCTGCATAAGCTGGATCTTCATGGTTTTGTTCTTTTCTGTCATAAATCTTGTCATAAAAGGTTTATTTGGTAAAGATCCTGCCAATGTGCCCAGGTGTCCATTCCTCCAGTGGTGCTTCCTGGCCACATCAGCCAGTGGGGCAGCTCCTTGGTGTTGCCTTACTTTCCCTTCAGTGGCATCATGGATGTGACGTCACGCGTGGGATGCGAGTCAGTTTTTATTTTTATGTTTTTGTTTGTTTGTTTACTTGATTTTTGTTTGTTTTCTGCCGGCGAGAATATTGTATATAAATGCACGAACCGTTCGCAATATCAATATAAAAAAGATGGACGAAGCGACTCCGCCCCCTCCAGCTGTTCAAAATTGTAGCTAATAATATCCGGTTTATGGGCGCTGACATGTTGGGATATGGAGATGTAAGCCCCGCCCACTTCCCCGCACACAATGATGGTGTTTTTAAATAACAAATAAACCTATTTAAAAACGAATATTTGAGAATAGGACATCAAGGTAGGAACTGCATACATCAATAGAAGTTAACACCTGGAAAAATTATCTGAGGTGTATTTTTTTTATTTTTTTAGTCCTATTCGTTTACATTGAGGTAAACCTATACTGGAGCCAGCCTACAGGGGGCGCGCTTGTGACCTACTGGCTCCTGTTAAGCAGCTTTTATTTTAAAAAAAAGTCGTATTTAGTCATTTGTCATTAAATAAAAATAAAAACGGCGTAATAAACTTCTTTTTTTCTACCATTGTCACCAAATGGATAAAATGCAAAGAACATGATAAAGACATTTTAAGGGAGAAGTTGTGGTAGGATTTATTTATTTGCAATATCATTTCAGTCCCCTTGGGGGTGATAAAGTATGCTTGAAAAGCTGTTGAACACTACCAAGTTTTAGAGGAAAAGAGGAAAAAACAATTCATCATGAAAATTATGTTATAAAATACTTCAGTAAGCCATATTTGTTGAAGACATGTATTATCAGAAAACATCCTCCAGAAATGATCAGAATAAAATATGCTTATGTTGAAACAAAAACTATCTACAAAAGAAAGAAAAATATTCTGCCAGTGGCATATTAGCAAGTATAGAGTGAATTCAGTGCATCTACATTAAGGGAAATGTTATGTGATCAAAACCCTTGTTTGTTGGATTATATGACTATTATAGGACTCCATAAAATAAAATAAAACAATTTTTTAAACTAATATATTTATTTAAATGTATACTTATTTATAACAATGCATTTAATATTTTAATTTTCCTGGTATGATTTGTGGCTTTAAAAAAGTTAGGCTTTTATTTTTGCATTTCAGAGTTAAGGGTTTCCTGGACAATCAATACAACAAACAAGAAAGAGGAGTTGAAAAAAAAAGTGCCTCAGGAGATTTGTTTTGAGAAAGTGCTCCAAAAATGTATTTGACAGTAATCTGAATTAGTAACTCATTTGGATCCTTTGTACATCTTATCAACCCTTCCAAAACACACACATTAAATGCACTTACACAATGGTTCCCCCTTTTCTACAATAATTTCAAACATTTCCATCTGTGCCAATATTTTTACAGATATATAATTGTGTGTTTTAAGTGTCTTATCTACACTACATGTGTTTTATTGTCAGCTTCAAATAATAATAGAAAATGCGCAAAGTGTTGCAACGTTCAAAAATGATTAAAAGCACAAAATGTTTCTTAAGCTGCCACAAAACAAAAGACCCAACGAGGATATTAAATCTTCTCTGAGTTGACTCAGCAGGGATTTTTGAGAATTATTGGCGTCTTAAAACTCAGCAATATGCAAAAGAGGACGTGCACAATGTGTCAAAAAGTTAAAAATGTGTCCAAGCTCTTGAGTTCTCCAGTGTCCCCTAATAACCTTTTCAGCTACTGACGTGCAAAGCTGAACTCGTCTTGACCTCTGACCTCCTGCACTAGATGCGTCTCCCTTGCCCAGACACACATGAGGCGCAGCACGACCTCACGAACCCTCCTCCTGCCTTCAGAAACCAAGCCGTACCGATGTTGCAGAGATTTCGGGGTCAATGTTCAGCAGTATGAGAGCACTAAGCCAAATCCTTCCCCATCATCGTGTTTTCATCGTCGCAGGGGGAGGAAGCGAGGAAGGGAGGGAGGGCTGACTACGAAGCAAAGCGGGGGGAGAGACAAACAGCAGACGGGGCCTAGTTGCCACATCTTTTCATGAGAAGAAGCTGCTCCGCTAAAACGTCAGTAACTCGTTTTTATTTGCTTAAAAATACGTTATTAAATAATTAATCTATCGTAGCACACGGGGAAATTGCGTAGAAACGGAACAGACAGCTTTAATCTGGTCTGTTCTTGGCTCCCTTCCGATCCACTCCGACTATCAGGTTTGCTAGCTGGGGTAGGTGGCTAAACCTAGTTAGCTAAAGCTTTTGGCATGTTTTGACAACTCCAATCAGATGCATATAAATGTATTCAAATTGTGACCAGGAAAAATAATGCTTTCTTTAAACAAAGTGCCGATTGGTGTACTTGCAATTGAATGTACAAACGTAACAAAAACGGATCGCACTTAGTAGCATTTTAAGTTTGCTAATAATGTTAGCTTGGCTAGTTTACGAGCCCTGTAATCGCTAACGCTGGCTTGGTTAGTTTTGGAGCCTAGTGATGGCTTACTTTAGCTTGGCTAATTCCCGAGCTTTGTAATGGCCAACGTAAGTTTAGTTAGTTTACGGGCCGTGTAATCGCTAACATTAACTTGGTTAGTTGACGGGCCTTGTAATCGCTAATGTTAGCTGGCTTTAAGGAGCAGTGGTTTGTTGCCATCTGTCAAGGCTCCGTCTATGCTATGTTGGTGCGATCAACGCAGTATTTGCTAGGTAAATGATCAATTATTAAAGAGTTTAATTATTCTGTTATATCCGGAAAACATATTTCTTGGCAACAGTTGAGCATTCGGCTCCTCAAAGTCGCACCACAAATCTGCTGTCAAACCTCTTGACAAGCAAATAACTACATCGCAATCCTAAAAAACTGCCGTGTGATTCTTGATTTTATTTAGTATTTTTATGACCAAATGGCCGCTCTCTGCCATGCAATTATATGTTGTGTTTTGATTTGTGTCGGAATTTTCAGACCGGTTTTTGGTTTCCGTAACCAGCTCCGGCCCGGGCCTCAGTCCGCGGTCTTGAGTTTGATAGAGGGCTGCTAAAGACGAAAGCACATCGGCCTACCCGCTGCCAACTAGCCCGTGTGCCCAAAACCACCATAATGGGAGACAGCAGAGGTAAGCAAAACGGAGCAGATTTTTTTTTCATTAGTAGAAACCAACATGTTTGTCCATGACACACTATTTTACACTCTTGCGTAATTGCTGAAACTTTATAATTTGTATTATATAAACATATGTAGTTGTAATAAAATCAGAAACACCTTAAACGTGTTTATAATGAACAACATGTAACACTAAATTAGTGTAACTAAACCAAATTATCATTTTAATATGAGATAGTGGTTATGCATTACATAAACAGGTGTCGTTTAATTGCCTGAAGTTTTTAAGTAAGATAATTGTATTGTAATGAAGCATGTAATGATAAACAAACAAATTATTCACACACAAGTCTTTCGTTTAATAAATGACTATCTCACAGTTTTGTCAGGTCCCAAGACTATTGTTTCGCTTTAAAATTCAGTTTTTTGTGACACAAAAACTTATAGACAGTTTATTGACTTTACTCTTTTTTTAAAACATTTCAACTTTCTAATCCACTGCTGATATGGCAAGAAAATATTGACAAACATTGCCTGTGCAACACTGAACTTAGTTCAGTGCATTTTGGTGGTAATTGACAGACTTATGACAAAGTTGTGTCTAACTAATTAAAAGCATTTTGTTCCTCTTTGTGAATTTGACGGCTATTGTGAGCATTGTCATTTTTTGGTTACATTAGATCATTTGGCAGAGAACATCAGCAACTTTTTTTTTTTTTAATTAGGAAAATGAACTAGGTTAGATGAAATACAAGTACACATCCTGAAGCAGAAACAATATGATCCAGCCAGCTGCAGAAAAGTGTCTATTTTATGAGGGATCATGGTAATACTCATTACTGTTGTTTTATATATACTCTGTGGCTTCTTAATTCAAGAAATCTGAACCCCACCCACTATTATTCACACCACAAACTATAAAATAGGCATAAAATGTTTTGCATTACATTTTCTTCTTAATTAAATGCCAGTCAAACAGAACAGCTGATTATTTGAGGTTAACACTAGCCCTGGTGCTGAGTGAAATTCTAGAAAATTTAAAGATGTATATCTGTCAGAAGTTGATTTATTTTTTTATTTTCTCACTGTATGCTTATTACCAAAGTCTATTTTGAAATAATACCAAAAATTGTCTCCTTTCAGATTCTCGCAGTCCAGACAGCTCGTCTGTGTCCTCCCCACCTTCGGGCCAACGATCACCCCCACTGGTCCCCTCAGCAGCTTCCATGACCTCCCTGCCACCCATCACCACAGCTGGAGTCAACAGCCCTATCAGTAGCATCGGTTCCCCATTTTCCGTTATTAGCTCATCACTGGACTCACCCTGCCTACCTGGCACTCCATCAGTGGGATATGGCCCGATTAGCAGCCCTCAGGTAAGGAACGTTGGAAATAAGTCATAGTCTGTTTTCTGTTCCATTTTTAGCACGACTGTAAGAGACAGCCACAGTTACATTAGATTTACATTATGTAGTGTTTGTTTGTCCATTTTTATTGTCCTTACTTTTTTGTTTTTGTTTGTCCTGTTATAAACAAATGAACTCAAATTTGGTTTAAATCCTTGTCTCGCTCTCCATTTTTATCAGATTGTCAGGGTAAAATATGACCAAAGGATAGATGAAGAAAGATAAAAAGGGAGAAAAACACCTAACAGCTTCCTCTGTGCTCATTCTTGCTTGTTTTTTCTGGCCTTAGTGATTAAATTAAATGTGAATTGTTTAAAGTATAGGGATAATTCTAACATTCACATAAAAAGTCTTCCTGTTGTTTTTTTTTTTTTTTTTTTTTAAATGTTAGATCAACTCAACAGTGACCATGTCCGGGCTCCATGCAGTGAGCAGCTCAGATGATGTGAAACCTCCTCTGGGCTTGAAGCAGCTGTCAGCCCACAGCCCAGGTCCGATGCTTTCCCAGAAACGCCTTTGTTCCATCTGCGGAGATAGATCCTCTGGTGAGTAAAAGCCTCCAATGCTACGGTTAAAATGAAAAATTGCTCAAGCATTGTTTAGATTCTTGCCTTCCTTGTATTAACTTTCACTATTTTTAATGCTTTTCACTTTTTAGGTAAACATTATGGTGTCTACAGCTGTGAGGGATGTAAAGGCTTCTTCAAGAGAACAGTGCGAAAGGACCTAACCTACACCTGTCGAGACAATAAAGACTGTATAGTGGATAAGAGACAGAGGAACCGCTGCCAGTACTGCCGCTATCAGAAGTGCCTGGCCATGGGCATGAAGAGAGAAGGTGAGAAATAAATACATTATGTAGATTTTTTTTTGTTTTCTTTGTGCATAAAAACTAAAAACAACCCACATGGTAAATTTCCATTCAGATTTTTTTTGTTTGCTTTTAATGTTTCAGAATAGTTCAAAATTATTTTGACAATTTAGGAATGACAAACACAGCGACTATCACAAATATCAGGAGCAGCCACATTCAATTTCCACTGTTATTCTTATCCAAAGGCTCTGAAAGATCATTTGAAAAGTGGATGTTACTCTACAGTAAGAGAAAACACATTTTATTAATTTTTTTCCACTAAACAGCGTCCTACAATCTTTTGCACACCAGCAAATTTTACATAAGCCGAATAGTACTCATTATCCTTACAGGTATTTTTTTACTGTTTATCAGTTTCAGATGTTTTTTGCATCCTTATTACAATAAACTGGTGTATTAAAGCAATGAAAAAAGTCATTAATAGTGCTTTTAGGAAGGCTCATAAAAATTTGCAGTTTTTGTTGTCTTTGTTTGTCACATATCCATGTCATAAACATAAAGTCCTGTTTTTTTCATGTTTTATTATTTTTTAAACACATCTTATAAGTTGAACAAAAGAAAGACAAAAGGACAGCAGTGAAACGTTAACACCTCCGACTATTCTTGTTAAGAATAATGAAACTTCCTGATCTTGTTTTAATTAATTGTAAGATTCACTTACAGATCAATTTTGAAACTTCTGCTGCTACTATGGAATTGCCTGAGTTAACAGCATTTAAATTCCACATCATTTGATTTTTTGTTTTTGTTTGTTTGTTTGTAACAGTGATAGTGCCAAAAATGTAATTCTACTACTTTCACCCGTGTAGTTTTCAGTGTGAATTAAAGTCCAAATATGAGAGGTGATGAGTGATGTGCAGAGCATGTTGTACAAGAGTCTCATCACTGAAAATCCAGTCTGGGCCCATTTTAAGCCAGTACATCCGGGATTATCTGCTGCCAAGTCTCTTAGAGTTGAAAAGTGTAAGAGCTAATCATATTGTTGCTGGGCTTTCTTGTGTCCTGATACTATTTTAAGACAGAAATATTTGCTTTAGGTTTGTTGTACCCAAATGAATGTTAAAAGTAAATGTGATCTCTTTAATCATCACTGGGTCCATGTGAAATTAAACCAGATAAAATGCACATTCAGGGTAGCTGCTTTTTGTGGCAAGTACATGAACCTTTATGGCATAATTTGGCAAATATTAGCCCATGCTTATGATTAAATTTTGCCACTTAACAAAATTACTATATAATGATAGAGAATCCAGTGTCCAATTTAAAATAACAAGAACCAGAATAATTTAAACTGCTTAAATATATAATTCTCTGACTGTGGCACATTTTCTTCCTGAAGTTAAAACCAGTCAGTCTCTCTGTCTCTGATTAGGATTTAATTTCCTGCACAGACTTCTGTAACAATTTCACCACATTACAATAATGGTTAAACATTGAAAGCCATTTAGATAATTATGACCTATTCAGTTGTTTTTACATATAGTTTTCATAGCAGCCACAAGAATCGAGTAATTCTTGAAAAGCTGCAGTGATAATCTCACATTACTCCTCGTAAACAAAACGGATTGGTCTGTCACCGACATTAAAAGCTGCTCTGATTCCTTGCAGATTATGAGTTAATCTGGCAGTTTAAGTAGACCTTTTGGATAATGTGTAACTTCATTAGACTACCTAATCTTGCATATTCAGCATGAAAGATCACATATTGATGTTTACAAAAGTCTTGACATGTCCGAGTGCAGCTTGTAGTCAGTTCTGTTAAAACAGTAGTGGTGATATTCCATGTCTGAAAGGAGGTCAATATGTGTACAGTGGAGGATGGAAAGAACGAGTAAAGGGTTGTAGAGAAGGATGTGGGGGTGGGTAAGTCTTGTAAACACTAACCCCTTGCCCCTCTCTTCCTTTTTTGTTTCCTCTCGTTCTCTCTCTCCCCCTCCCTCCTTCTGTAGTGGCCAAGATGAACGACAGATGTAAGGAGAAGAGGGAGGGAGGGGTGTCTGACTGTATCGAGGCATAAAGAAATATGACTTTTTCTGTCACATAGATGGAGCTAATTTAAAATACTTTTCCATTGTGTTTTTGCCAGAACTCAGTGGTGGAACAGAGCAAGCATTGAATTACTTCCTCATGTGTTTTTAACCTTAGTTATGTAAAGTTAGCTAAATATACACGTTTCCTTTAATCATTCCCGAAATTGAAAAGTTATTTATTGTTTACTTCAATCTGAGGGCTGCACATTAAGGTCACAATTGCTGCTGCCAACCACAGAGCAGTTCCACATCTGCTCAGAGGTTAAACGAGGCTTTGATGCTTGTAGTACAGGAAGTGTACTATAAGCACAGATTTTCTTTATATTCAGCCCTGTTTTTATTACATGTCTACATGCACAATATGCCTTTTTCTGTATTGAATAAGAGTGTTGAAAAGTTTAAGATTGTTTAACAATTGATAAATAGGGATGAATGCAACATTCATACTGTAAGCCCCTTTTATTAAACAGTTTTACAATATGGCTGCAAAGACGAGCCCCCTTTAGGCTGCCTCTAATCGAGTCGACCACGTTCCATGATGATAGGAGCTCTCATAAATGAAGCCAGCTTTGCAGAACCAAACGAGGTGTGGAGGTTTAACTCAGCCAGGTTGACGTGGATCATTCTGTATAAAATATGTGTCAGGCATCTCCCATTTTAAAATCTGCAGATGGCTGGTTGCACAGACCGTCTGTCATCACTACATCACACCGCTGAGCCATAATGCTTGGCTTACCCTTTCATATATTAACTGTGAGGCTTTGTTGCTACTTTACTTGCTGGATCAGAGGCGTAAAAGCAGCTGATTGACTTCAGCACCCCTAATGACACCCCAGCTTGTTCATAAATCACACCCCAATAGCAAAACGATGTCTCGGCTGATGTATGCATCATTGTACATCATGCGTACATCAAACATAGTTAAATGCAAATAGGTTTTAAAAGCACGTCTTGGTTTGCTCAGAATTTATACTTTGAGCAGCAGCAAAGATCAGCTAATAATACTTTTCAAAATCCTTTTTCTTAAACAATTGATATTCTCAATTTTTTTTTAAATTGAGTATTTGAAACTTACATTTTTTAATGGCATTACATGTTTTTCTGCTGCTGCTCAAGCTTTGTTTGTTGCTGTTTGAATAATATCCGTATTTAACAAACCTAATCTAATTTCCATTTTGTCTGAGTAGATTTGATGAGATTGAACTTAGTTGCTTAGTGACATTTTCTGTTGCATGTCTCAACTATAATCTTTGTTAAATGTTGAAGAGGTTAATGGGTCAAATGTTTAAGAAACCATAAAAGCATGTTCTTAACTTGCATAGTTTATGCCTAACAATTCCTTGAAATGATCATATATTTATGTGTTTATGTGATTAAATCACATAAGTTAAATTGTGCCATATGAATGAATAATGCTCTACCCTCAGTCAAACTGAGCAGAAATGTGTTTGTTTTCATGGTTTTTAATCATTTTCACATTAATTTATTGTTTTCCTGCGCTTTTTTTTGTTTGTGAATGCCAACCTCCTCTAACATCTCTTATTTTTCCTTTTTTTGTCCACACACTCTTGGTTCTTTTTCTTTTCTTTTGGCACATTCATTCTATTCATCTACCCATTCTATATTATTGCTTACACCTTACACTTTCATTTTTGTTTGTTTTCTTTCTTATCTGTTTTTTTACATTGTCATTCAAATACCTAACCTACCTACCTTCATTGCTTCTTCTCTTCTTGCTTTACTCTTTATCCATTTATTTCTTGTCCTTTATTGTTTATTGTTTATTCTGTTTTCCTCCCTTCCCTCTCTTATTTCTCATTCTGCAGCTGTCCAGGAGGAGCGTCAGAGGAACAAGGAGCGAGAAGGAGAGGTCGAGTCCACCAGTGCAGTGAACGAGGAGATGCCAGTGGAGAAGATTTTGGAAGCTGAGATGGCTGTAGAGCAAAAGACGGAGCTCCATGCAGATGGAAGCTCAGGCGGCAGCTCTGTGAGTTCACAAGATGATAGAAATTTATTTCTGCTTTATTTCCAAACTTTGTTCATTTAAATTAAATAATTACTATATTGAGGTAGCATGGTGTTTAAACAAATAGGACAGATTTATATAAATTTCCAAAAAAATTCTGTCACCCACCTGCAGGTTTTTTATGTGTCTGACAAGCTGTTGCCATGAATAATAAAGCAAATGTCTCCTAATGCATTTTTTTCTGTTTATTTCAGCCCAACGATCCAGTCACCAACATCTGTCAGGCAGCAGATAAGCAGCTCTTCACCCTGGTGGAGTGGGCCAAGAGGATCCCTCACTTCTCTGAGCTGCCCCTGGATGATCAGGTCATCCTGCTGCGTGCAGGTCTGTCTTTCTGACACCAAAATGGTTTATTAAGTCTGTAGTTGCCTGTTAATTAGACACAACCACTGTCCTGCACTGATAATTTGACTCTGTTGTCTTTTTATTATACAAATGGACACTTACACTTAAAACATTTAACAGATTGGTTAGATGCAAATGCTGCTTATAAGTTTACTGAATCTAGGTTTTGGGTGTGATGCTCTCTGGTGATAAATTATTGAAAAGTAGGAAAAAGGGAAGATCTGTGATCTCATACGTTCACTTTGCTGCTTTGACTTCATGTCCATATTATTGGGCCACATTTTGTTTCATAAAGCATTAGACACGGCCATTTTTTGAGAGCCTTCCAACTATTTTGAAATGGTAAAACATTACACAAGACTTGTGTAAATTTAGGTCTGTGTGATGTGTATTTAACTTCAGTTTTTGAGGTAATAGATCTTAGTAAGATTAAACTGTTGCAAAAAAGGACTAGGGAGTTTTTAAGACAAATAATTAATCTTAATGATAAAATGAACATCCATAAAGAAGCAACGACTCAGTCTTAGAATATGAAGGTATTCAGATTCGGTTCGAACACTCAGACGCCAACTTTCCAACAGGTTGGAATGAGCTCCTGATTGCATCATTCTCCCATCGCTCCATCTCGGTGAAGGATGGGATTTTACTGGCCACAGGTCTCCATGTCCACAGAAACAGCGCCCACAGTGCAGGGGTTGGAGCTATCTTTGACAGGTAATTCACAGATGCATGCATACATAACTAGTATAACATTTATTAGTTTTTCACATCATTCTGCAGACATACTAGTGTAAAAATGCTGTTTTACTGAGGGGATTTGACATGTTATTAAACTGTCTTTTCAGATGCTTTGTATTTCTTTTGACTTTAAGACTTAAAAGCTTTAATGTCTGTTAACCTAAAAGAAATTTATATTGAAAAGACAGATAAAATCCAAAGTTCCCTTTTGATTTTACCTTCTCAAAGCTAAAGAAAGAAACCCACATAAAATAATTATTCACTGATGGCTTATACTTACTATGTTTTTAGGCATTAATTCATACTCATTTAGGTTTAGCTGGTTTAATGACTGGGCTAAGAATTTAGAGTAGTAATTCCTCATCTTTGGTTGGCTGCAACTGCTGTGTTCTGCATTGGCTGGTATTGGCTGAGACTTTGCTTTTTTAGTTCTGGCTGTAAGATGTTAGTGCATGCAAGGGAGGCTGGTGATTAATGCTTATTCATAAAAATGCATGCACACCCACCCTGATTTAGTTGCATAGCACTCATAACAGCATTTAATGCTGTGATAATGGCTGAAGAGTGTATAATACTAACATTTAAATATTAATAATCAATTATTTCTTGATGTGTTAGTTGACATTCCACTATTGTGAATGTTTTGGAGCATGCTTATATGTTTTGAAGTTTTGGGTTTTTGTTTTATCACTTTAATCTAGGGGCATTTGCTCTTGTGGCAAAAGGCAGTAATATGTTTTTATATGATTATTTCTAACTTCACAAAGATGTGGATAATTATCTGCAATCAGTAGGATTTAGGCAAACTCATTTAAGACCATATGCACATTATGTAATTTTATATAAATATCAGCTTGATGTACGTTAATTCACATATGCATAACAGTTTTATTTGCCTTGGTTCATTCTGAATCTCAATCACATCACAACGTGTTAATTCATTGTTAATTACACAGTAATTATATGATTATAAAGGGTCAATTTTGCCTACAAATTCTGTTGGTTTTAAATCAAGCTAACTGAGATTTTGGCAAATTGCTCTTTAATTTTTATCTAATTATTCCCTCATATCTCTGCTCTCCTTTCGCAGCAGGTTCATAACAGTTTAAAATCAACATTTGTTTGAAAATTTAAACTGTATTTTTTATTTGGAAAGATGCAAACAATTTATCTGATTGTATTTTTATGATGTTATTGGTGTAGACCATTTCCTTGTTGGGTGCAGTACACCTTTCATCTTTCTGCACAGATCCAGAAAATTAAATGCAACGTTTTACAGACTGGACAGGGTCCACCTGCTACTTGTGTCATTATGAGGTGGAGGTCTGTTGTTGTTTAATGGTATAAAGAAAGTGTAAGCCACAGATGTTTATATTAAAAAAAACTGTTGGTGGTGTTTTGAAGTCTTCAACATTGAGCTTTGACTTTTGTTGACATGCAACATATGAATTTTAAACTACAAAACATTGTGCACACTTATTTGGTACTTTCCCCTTTGTTCAAATCTGCTTCAACCATTAAAAAGGCAAAAAATAAAAAATAAGGAAGGAAGAAAGAAGCACACCCTATTTTTTATATCAGTTACAAGAATGATAAAGATAGAAGGCAACTCTAATTTTTTTCTAATTTGGGATTTGTCCAAAATGTTGTTTTGCTACTAAATGTTGTACATTGCATTTGAACTTTTAATCTTTTGCTTAAGTTAACCACAGCTTAGTATAATTTTTAAATTAGATTTTATTGTGAAGAAACTTCATAGCAAGGAAAACTGATTCGTTCTTATTGAGTGTTTTTTCACTTATCTATGAATCCATGCAGATTTATCATAAACTCTTCTCTGTTTATGTAAATACATGGGATTATACGTGTTTATGTTATAAAACCTAATACTGTAAATACCGGTGTTTTAGTGCAAGTGCAACATTTGGGGACAAAAAGTCCAGACATTAAAATAAAAATCAGTTCCTAATGTATCTGAAGGTACAGTTTTAATATTCCAAACTCATATCCAAGCATGAACTATATGTACAGTTGAAGTGCTCAGTAAACAGATTACTTTTAATGACAATCTACTTGTGTAATGACATTGTAATAACACATTGTGATTGACACACAGGGCGAACAATGCTGAGGTTGGGGCCATATTTGACAGGTAATTACGCCACTACACAAACACTTTTCTTAAACCCCTCCTCTTTGAGCTAACAGTAAAATAAACAAAACAAAATCTAAGGTTTTTAAGCCTTTTCACTTTATCTTTTCATTTTTATTTGTAGCTTTTAATTTAATTAAACCTTTTTTTTTTGTTTTGCTGCATAGTTTGAGCCTGAACAAAAATATCCTTGAAAATAGTTTGTCACTTAGGTATCTATAGGTATTTGTTTTTGACCCCATTTTGTGTTTTTTGCAGAATCCTCTGTTGCCTTTTTACAACAAAGTGCTTGTCGAACCAAAGAGCAAAGAAAATGTGTGGATTGGATTTGTAAAACTAGTGTTTGCAGTGTCTGTATGGTAGTATGAGATTAGGGTTGTGGGACCTGAATTTGCATTATATGAACCAGAGTTACTCTTTCTTCTTTCTCTATCAAATTTGGTAAAACTTTAATATGCTTTTGTCACGGATAAAAGTTTGGATATAACAACCCACTGGATTGTGTGCTCGGGTTGTGCCTGTAAAAGTCCATCATAAACAGATATTCATGGTAACTTTGTCTACAAACTGATCTGCACTTTGTTGATGCACACACAGTTCTGTTTATACAAGAATTTGGTTCTTTGCATGCCAAAGGTTTTGATGCATGAGTATTGTTATTCTGTTCTTTAAGTGAAGCATTACAGAGGTTGTTGATAGTGACATCTCCCCTGCAGGGTCTCTCCTCAAATCACCTTTAACCATTTGTTCTTGTGTTTTTTGTTTGTTTTCTGCTGTGTCTTTGATTAGAACGCTGTATCGACGTTTGTGTAGTTGTCAGTCAGTGTTACAGATGTGACACCTCAGAAAGAGGAAACGTTAATTCTGAAACACCAGTGACTGTCGCCAAATGTGCTCAGTTTCTTCTGCTGCAAAACTCATTTAATTATAGTCGATGAGTTCAACAAATTTAATTAAGAATGACATTTAGAAACTGTCAAATTAGACTCAGTTTTTTTCTTTGAGCAGATCTTTTATCAGAAATACGACCGTGTCTAAGGAAATTTAAAATATAACCTTATCCCATGAACCCTCCGTGCAAAATACTCTTACCACCTCAGAATCATCTGTTGAGGGGAAGTCAGAGTTAAAGCCTGTTACTTTATTTTTTGTTTTGTTTTTCCAGCCAAGGTTAGTGTCAACATTTAGCAGCCATTTTTAAAATCTTTTTTAATTTTCTAGTGTCTATTAAAATACACAAACACTAAGTTGGCTACAAAATTAGCAGTTTGCTGCTCTGGTCAGTTCTGTTGTCTTCCCTCTTTGTTTGCAGAACCAGCAGTTCAGCCACACCAGAACTAGTTAGATTTTTTTAAAAAGTCATCACTTTGAGATGTAACTATAAATTACAATGAAGTTTGTTTTCCTTACGTTTCATTTTTCTTATCACTTTGTTCCTCATCTAGTTTTTGCTTTATTTATGTCCTACACTTTTTTTTGTCTTGTTCCTCCATCTACTTTTTGCTTCTTTTTCTCTTCTATAATTTATTAAATGTCATATTTTCTCTGTATGGAACATATCTCTTATCTCTTCAGGGTTTTGACCGAGCTTGTAAGCAAAATGAGAGACATGCAAATGGACAAAACGGAGCTGGGCTGCCTTCGTGCAATTATTCTTTTTAACCCAGGTAAATGCTGTTGGAATGTGGGTTAATGCATGTGTAAACATTTTCTGGAACATTAAATTAAAACTGACGTATTTAGAAATCTGAAAGAATAATAAAAATAGAAAGAAATGGTAAATGATTTTTATTTGTTTGTTTGTTTTTTAAGATGCCAAGGGTTTGTCCAACCCCAGTGAGGTGGAGCTTCTGAGAGAGAGGGTCTATGCATCTCTTGAGGCTTACTGCAAACAGAAATACCCCGATCAGCAGGGCAGGTAGAGTATAACAGAATAACATACAAGCAGGTGTAGTTGTTCTTTTTGTTAGCTTCAGATCAGTTTCTTGATTTTCTGATATTTGGGTATTCTCTCTTCTGACCCAATTCTCGATCATCTAGGTTTGCAAAGCTCCTCCTTCGACTCCCAGCACTGCGCTCCATCGGTCTAAAGTGCCTGGAGCATTTGTTCTTCTTTAAACTGATTGGTGACACACCTATTGACACCTTTCTGATGGAGATGCTTGAGGCGCCTCACCAGCTGACCTAAGGGAGCCACGTTCAGACCGGTCAGGATCCGATGCACATCAGGATTATCAACACAGCCTTCTGTGTTTGGTCGCTGGCTCTTCTTGTTGGGTTTTGCTTAACTCCAGCACCTGCTGGTTTTATTGTACCAGCTTTTACACAAACACATATTCCCTGTCACCACGCTTAACTGTATTTTCATCCATGGACACATGCACACACACACATCCCTGAAATTGTGTACGTTAATTGAGATAAAATCTAACTAATACACAGGTAAATTTGCTTGATATTAACATTTGCTAATACTCACACTTCCACACGTGTGCACAGGCATGCATTTTCACCTTTTTTCCTTTACTCAGTTTCCCAGTACAAGGGTAATTACTCAAGAAATATATTTTTATTTCACACATTACAGTAAATGTCTTAATTAAGTCAAGTTAAATTTAAATTTTCACATCTTCATCTCACATTGGGTTTTTGCTTCTGCATAACTTTTCTCTTCTTTTACTTCGGTTACTTACAGTTATTGCTAGCTGCACCTCTGTATATTATATTCATAACTACCTGGTTAGTTATTTATGTTTAATTTCAGCTTAAAATCAGGTGCGAAGCATTTGAATTACCTGTCCACCATCAAAACAAAATCTATTAAGGACATGGAACCACATCATCCCAGTGAATTTGTTCAATCTGGAAAACATTGAATTTTTTTTTTGTTTTGTTTTTGTTCATGCTGAAACTTGTTTGAGTTTCTATTTTGAAGTACTGTACTCATGAAATGAGAGCTTTTTCTAAGGCATTGAAATCCAGGAAAAAGGGGGTTGGGAGTGCTTTGTTGAACAAACGAAGGCCCTCCCACCCTGATGCGCACAGCGGGCTTTGTAAGACAAGAAGAATGACTTGAATTTTTTTTTTTTTTTTTAAAGGTTTAGATTTTATCTCTTCTTTGGCAAATGTTTGGCATTTTAAACAGCTTGAAGCTTACAGGAAGTAAAGTTTCATGCAAGGAAAAAGTATTTTTTTCATTTTTATTTTATTTCTATTCCCCAAAATCCTCCTTTTTCTGGTGGTCATTAATGCACTTTTGTGAGTTGTAACTGTGTAAATGTTCCTGTTTTTTTTTTGTTTTTTTTTAAATGACCACCTTTTTTCAGACACCTAAGTTGAACTTGAAGGTACTAAGTGTAGGGTTCTCTTATTATTGCAACATTTTTTAAATCCTATGACTTGTTGTTTAACTTAGTAAACAATCGATTAGTTTCTGTGCAGATGTCAACCATACGGAGTATTATTCTTAACTACCAGTCCTGTGGTTAAACATTAAGACTGGCAACAGTTTAACATCCAGCACAGCTTTTATCATCTGGCCATTAAAGAGGAAATAATTTTCTGTGCTCTCTGAATAATCAGAATAATGCGTATAATTGGACAGATTGTATCTGAGTGTGTGGCCTTCTGGTCAGTGAGTCTGTTGAGTAAATAAATTAATCTGACATTTGACTTTTCTACCAGCAGTTATTGAAGTGTCCTTTAACTGTATGCTTGAGATGTTTGAGAGGCATTGCTCCAGTCTACTCTGTCCTCTCTTTAAAATAATGTGCTAAAAGCTGATTGTTTTTCCTTGGCACAGAAACGGCAGCAGAGGTGGAAAATGTATATGTAAGCCAAAATTTTCATTTAACTGGTAGACAACATCAAATTTGGCATGTTTGCAATAATTTTGTTGCCCACAGATCACTGTTGGATCACTGATTGTAGATGTTTATTGGGTGACAGTGAGACCATGTTTTAAATACAAAGGACCTTTTGTGCATTGTATTGCTGTAAATCCAGTGATGAAATCCATTTATGCTAGACAGAATAATGGAAATCCTACACCTACTACCTGCAGATTTGGAAACTTTGACTGCGTTTGCTTAGTGCTTGAGATTTTTGTACAATAGATGTAAATAACACCAAAAAACAAAGGAGTCATGCAGAAATAAAAGGCCTGCCTACTCTTTAGTGAGTGACCTATGTGGCTCCAGCAAACAAAATATAAAGTTCTATTTTTTGCTGTTCAGTTATCAGTAAATTCATCTTACAATCACCATGAAACAGTTGTTGAGCCCAGGGCCAAACCACATTTCATTGCTGCTTTTGCACCAGCTTCTGCCAATGTTTCCTGTTGTTCCTGGTAACTGATTGGCTGGATTTTGTTGACATTAGCACTTGACATTTACTGTGATTGAAATTTGTAAGAACCCAAGTCTGAGTATTGCAGTGAAAAGTCAAATACAGCTACCACATAATCAGAAGACAATGCAAACTACGAATTAAACCATCAACACACACTGAAAAGAGAGCAATACTGGGGCACACAGAGATTTACTTCCATTTTTGGCAGTGATTTTATTTAAGAATGTTGATATTCTAAAGTATATTTAGCCACCTGCTTAGTCACCACATTTAATAGAAATTAGAAACAAATTTTGCAGAATCATTCTACAGCGAAGAGGTACAGCAGTCTTCTTCCAGGTGCTAAATCCTTCATGTGGTGTTTTAATTAAAAACTTGCACATTTACATCAATGCAAACAGAGTATGCAATTACACAGACAAATCAGCCATTCTCCACACTTGTTTAGACCTCTTTTGTTTCTTTATTATTTTATGACCCACCATCTTTAGTGTAGACTTTTAATTGTAGGAACTTATTACCAGCTTAGTTCTAGTAGATTCTGGCTGTGGCTGATAAGTCTGTGCCTTTTCAGACAGAGCCCGTCTATTTTAATACCGTTATTTTAAATAGAATAATAGCTGGTGAAAACATTGTGGGAAGTTGTTGAGTTCTCCCAGCTCCTTTGACCAAAAGGAGCAACGAGCATCGTGCCCAGCACATTGTCCTAAAATTTCTCAGAGAGAATCCTTGAACTCCCCCACGCAATGTAGACACGGAGGCTTTCAGTCGACCTGTGAAACAGGTGATTTCTTTTAAACGTGTAAGAAAGTCGTCATAACCTTAGAGTTCAGGATTGTTTTCTCTGCTTAAGTTTGGTCAGCTTCTTATACAATATTGCTGGCTGTTTGTTGGCAAAGAAAAGCAAAATGGCGGCGATGCACCGACAACTGCCAGCATTTTGACTGCGTAGTCTAAATGCGTTAATGGCGTGTGTTGGTTCATATGAGCTAATACAGTTTTGAGACTTGAGTGAGAATGATTCTTTAGCTGTTTTGCTTCGATTGTGAAACAGGTTGAGGAGAAAAGTGAGAGTGCAACCCAAAATGAGCTTTTTTCTTTTTTTTTTTTGTACCTTTACGGTTTGCTGACTTTAGGATATGTGCTTGCATGAATAATCTCTGGTTGGGTGAAACTTTCTTTGCAGGATTTTGTTTTTCCATTTTAGTGCTTCCTATGTTGAATGTTTGAGCCTACTCCTACTGCACCATGTTTATAACGGGGGATGGGAATGAATATAGTCATTTATGAGCTAAAGGTGAAACTAGTTGACGTTAAATACAAGTCACATAAAGAACTGACTGAGCAGATGCCAGTCTGTTAGTAATGCTTAAAAATGTTTATGTGCTTACATATTATTTTCTGGTAGCATGGTTTAATGGTTCTTTTGCAATATTTAAAATGTGTTTCTGGCAATTGTAAAGTTGATCTTAGTCTGTTACATGATAATTGGCAGTGAAATAAATTAAACTTCCCATCCCTTCATACAACAAAGACATATTTAAGTTTTGCTAAAGCGTGTCTATTTTTTTATGATTTTTGCTACAAGCTTGGCGTTGAATAATGACAAACATACAGTGAAAACAAGCTATAGTCTCAGTGCAGGTTCTTAAGCTAAGCCACTTCTAGCTTTGCTGAGCAGGCAGACCTTTTCGCAAAAGCTGGTGGTTGGGTATTTTAGTTTTTTTAACATTTAGTATGTGTGGCCATGTTTTTATGCACATGTTCACAGAATCTGCAGCTACACTTTTTAACTGGCAGAAACTTTAACTTTGGCTGTGACTTGCTGAGTGTTGTTGAAGAGGTTGAGTGAAATATTAGAAGGGTGCAAGAAAAGGAGGCACGATAAGCTGGTATTTTGAATTAAAGCTTTATCGGCACAACCTGGCCTCCTTCCTTCCATTGTTTTACTCCATCTCAACTGCTGCACCTAAAACCTGACAGCTTATAAACTCACCCACCTGGGCTCAAAATTACTTCGCGTTGGAACTGAGTTGTAAATTAAACGTATGATTCTTGGACTGTATGAGGATGTGAAGCTTTCACACGGGACAAGCTTGTTGAAAAACTATAGAGAAGGGGAATCAGAGCCGTGTGTCCCTCTTTGCTTACTTTACTTGACGGCAGAGCTGCGGCGATCTGCGATCACCACAGGAGACCGCTGAATCGCACCGCACCGCCCACAAATGTTTGTCATTGCAAGTGTGCACTCAAGGCAGACGCATGCTGTGACCTTTTGACTGTGTAGCAGTATTGTTGTCGCCATCTTTGTTACATTATGAAATTTCTTGTGTTTTAAGAGAAAAGAAATTGATTTTAAAAAAAAAGGCTTTTTTAAAATGGATTGCAAGCTTTGAAGACTTGATCATCGTGTGTAGATTAGAGGTGAGGGTGGCGTTGTTACATGTACCTATGAGCCGGGGCCCGTGCTGTTTTAATCAAAGAGGTTCAGTGTGTGCTATGCAGCCTTGAAAGCACCACCCTCACAGTTTTTAATCACTGCCAAGCTGTTTGCAGCCATCTTAAATGTAGGGCCACTCAGTCCTTGTCTGTTATGTATATTGTGATTATTTTGCAGCACAGTAAAGACAGTGTGCAACTATTGGCCTGTGTAATTTGTTCTAAACAAGGGCCCTTATAGGAATGGAAATGACAGCTTGACTGGAGAGGGCAGGCCTGGTCACTGGAAAGAGAATTAGACCAGTGTGTGAACCCCTCTGGGTGCTCAAGCTGTGCATTGGTGCTTTTCATTGGGCCCTGCAACCTGACAATATACATCCAAGTGAAATGCAAATAAGGAATTATAAGACAGGGCAAGAATAACCCTGGACCTGCTCTTCTTTGTTAGGTTTTTAACTGTGATGGTCCTTATGTGACTAGAGTTGGAAACTAAAGAAGTGGAAACCCTTCAGAGAAACTGTGGCTCCAAGTTCTGGTTGGTTGAAGAAACCTTTGACTAAAATCTGGCTACAGTAAAAGAAAACAGGGAGGACTAATTAAATATCACAGCTCTCTTGAAAGAGAAGGTGGTTGATGTTGCGTAAGGTTTGATTTATAAAAAGTTGGAGAAAAAGAAGGGCAGGGGCTTTAATATCTTGAAACAGATGTTCAGTTGTTGATCAAGAGGAAAAACAGAAACTATTTTCCAGTAGATCTAGGATATTCCTTAATCATTTACTCTTCACCTTAAAAAGTTTCACACTGTTTCTTTTTGTTTCATATCTCCCTTGTTTCCAACTATGCTATTCACCTTTTCTTTGTTACAAAGTATTAAACAAATGCAAGAACTGTAAAATCAGAATGAAATCTGTCACTCTTCTGTTTAATTTGTCTCTTTCTCTTGTGTCTGTTCTTTGTTCTGTTTGTATTCTACTCCATTTTACATGTGGAGCTGATTGACTATTGTGTGCTTTGGGGATTGAAAGAAAAAAAAAAATATTTTTTTTTTTCAGTCATTAATTCTGAATCTTGTTTCTGTTTGTTGTATCATGTCCAAGTAAAAGTTTTAATACTGTATGTGGCGTGTTTTTTATTTATTATTAAATAAAACAAAACAGTTTCATTAGTAAACCTTAGAACATATAGGTGGAAATGACTGTTTTACAGTAGTAACACTTAAAAATCAACAACCCTCGAGTGCACTCATTTCAGGTTTCCACACCGTCTCGGCTCTGACTGTTTCCTGGAGAACTGATGCTCGCCTCAGTCCAGCAGGACCCCAGGGCCCCAGCTGACCACTGGCTCTGCACTCTCATCTTTGAACCTCTAGAGGGAGCACTGACCTTTTGTCCTGACAAACTTCCAACATCTCTGGTCTGCTGACTTCGCTCCACCTCCTTATACCTCTTCTCTAGGTTAGTGCTCTTGAGGGGTGAATTGCTCTGTATTGCTGCACCACCTATTTTACCCACCTTGGCCAATGAGATGCAGGACAACTAAGATCAGAGCATTCTTTCTTGAAAGTTTTCACCCCAGAATGGTGGCACTGTCCCCTCTCCCACACATTAGGAAATATTTAGTTTAATCTTTTTTTAACCATATAGTTTAGTGATTCTCTTTCACTCATACTTATATTTTCAACTTATATTTGATCTCAAGAGCTGAACTGAAACTGCTGCACAATATTTTTCTGTTAGGATGATTAATGAATGAGCTTACTTTAGTTTAAGATTATTCTCAAAGAGTGGTTTCAAATGAGCTATCAGTCATGAACTAATCATCACTGTCCTGACTTTACGTCAACTAAAACAACTAGAATTAGTTTAAGTCAGAGTTGCAGGTGCCAGTTTGGGATCTGCTCCTGTAGTACCGTCAGCTTCCAGCAGAGGGAGCAGCCACAATGAGCTCTCAGTTCAGAAGCACAAGGAGCTTTCAGCCAAGTCAGCAGCAGCATATTTAGAAAAGACAGTGTAAGCACTTAAACTTAGTAAGGTTGCCCATTTTGGTTGAGGAAACTAGTTGCTTAAACATCAAGTTGACTGTGTGACTTTCCAAAGTAAGGTTGTTACCAGGTGGAGATAACCATGTGTCCACCTTAAGTTCTTCTTTCCTTTTTTACTTTAAAGTGGTTTAAAATCCATACAGCTATTTACAGATCTTTTTAACTTTTAGTAGTGTCTTTGAATGACTCGATTTTTGTCTATGTTTGCATTTTCCAACTTTTTTGTCCACTCCTATCCATCCTTGTTTCGACCTCCTCGTCACAACTTTCTCTCACCTGCTTCTTTTTGAATTCTGTTCATCTTCTCTTTAATTCCCCCCTCTCTAATTCTGACTCAATTTGCCTATTGACCTTGCCATTATGTTCTTACTATGTCTTCTCATTTTCCTTTTTTGCTCTCTGCTCCTCCCTCCCCTCTGCTGTGGTATGTGAGGCTGGATGCCGTAGAAAGACACCTCTTATACCAGGGATCAAATTCTTCTTAATTTCTACTACAGAGATGACCCTTTTCACCAGGTAAATGTTATTGCTATGTACTAAATAAACGAGCCGTGTTTGAAGTCACTTGGCAGCGGCAGTTTGCTGAATCCTGTGTGGTGAAGGTACCCCACACACTGCACGCACACACACACTTACACGCACCTGTAGAAAGCGGGGCTTAATTGAGGCTGCTTATTTTGGAGACAGGGCAATATGTCAGCTGGGTTTGCTGCTCACTGCTATTTTCCGTTCTGTCAAATAAACCTACACAGTAAAATAAACACCATAATCCTTGTTTGAACTCAGAGGTTGAGGTTTTTACACATTTGCTTTTAAAAATGTTTGTATTTTCTTGTATATATTTATGCTTGAAGGATGTGTGTGAACAGTTTTATGACTACAGGTACAAATATATTTGCACAAAATTCATCAAAATACAAGAATCAAATTCCGTATGACTTTAATTATTTGTCAGACAATTTACTTGCCTTAACGTGTGTGTTGAATCAAACTTTTCTATTTGTAAGATGGCACCTCCATTTGTTACACTACATTTGATGACAAAAATTGAAACAAGTTTGCACAGTTTAGAGATTCCTGAATCTCAAAAGTCCAGACAGACAGAAAAAAAAAATGAAATGACTAACGGCAACATTTAGCAAAACCAAATTACTGGTCAGCCACTGTCCCGTGTTCCTGCAGCTGTAATCACATGCTATGTCTTTTTTGGGTATACACAGACAAATCTGAGCCAAGGTACACTTAGATGACTGAGAGCTCCTACTGAGGGCAGCTAAATGTGGGTGAAACACAAAATCTATAATTCTACATTTGTGGACAGATGGTCTTTATAATCAAGGTAACATGGCAGACAAACAGAGATACAAAATTCAAAATCTGAGGAAAACTGTTCCACTTGTAAGTGAGGGTGCTCAGTCAGCAAACTTGTAACGCCTGCAAACAAATAAACTGCAGTTAATTCCGCATTTTGTAGAGAATGCAAACAGTTCATCACAATATAAAGTCACTTTTTTAAACCGTTTATGACTTTCTGACACATTTTTATAGTAAAAATTGCATTCTATTTTCTTTTTACTTATGCTGAATCCAAACTATAAGTTTAATATATATATATATATATATATATATATAAAATTAAGTGAATAACAATTACTCCTTAAACCTGTTTTAATTTTCTCAACAGCAGTTTAACTCAACATTTTGCAATAGAAGAGTTAAGACTTAAGACTTAACAGCTTCCTTGTTGACTAAACAGGCCATGCTTAAAAAACGTTCAAGAATAGATGTTGGTTGCAGATTTAAAAATAAATGGCTAACAGTCAAGAACCAAGGATAATTCCCTATAGTTTAACATTAAAATAATAAAACTTTTCACACTTCCATTGCAGTTTTGAAATTTTCAAACACTTGTTTTTCAGAGGGGCGGCACGTAAAAACACAAATGTCACTCAGGACTTCTTGTGGATATTTTCCACCCAGCCCCTCAGTAAATTATCTGGAACATCAGTGGCTGAGACAACATCCAAACACAGCAGCAAATCTTCCGGAGCATTTACTGCAAGCGAGCATGCGGTTTGTTGTCACTGTTGTCCTCCAGTTACTTCTTACTGTTGTTGTTACTTTTGATACATGTGGCGTCATTATTACCACAGTAAAGAGCGTCATAAGAAGACCCAGCAATTTTTATAGTGTATTGTTTGCATCATGTCCTTCCTTTTATGCACTGTAAACATATGACATACAGTATATGTCCTCTATGTCACATCCTTTGAATTTCTCCTCCTAAAATAAAAAAGTGGTCTATAAATCAGTCAAAATGATGATTTCTGTTCCCAGAATCTCTTCAACTCCAAAATCTCTCTTAATTTTAAAGAAGTATGACTAGCATCAGATATTTCATTACATTAACTTTTTGTGTGCTTATTTTGTTGTTTCAAAAAAAGAAACCGTGCCCATATAAAGAATGGACGATTTCAAAGCTTCACCTAATTTCACTGTTATGACGGGAGGCCAAGCTGTATGATGTAGGAGGATTAATGAGGTTTTTGTTTGTTTGCCAGGACTGAACGTGAGAGGGACGAAATGTGTCACAGAGGGGGAAGACAAAAAAGGAAGAGGGAGGGTAGTGTTTTCGTTCTGCATCCTCACTTATTAATGCTGCCGCCTTGGCATGTGTATGTTTTGTTCATACAGTAATGGCCCGAATGAAACTGAACTAAAGACACAGATGAAAAGCTCTTTGAAGGTTTTTCAAAGGGCTGACAGACTGGAATGAGCTCATGACAATTACAGTTGGATTGTTTTTATTGCTGGTTTTCCCTGACCTCATTAAGTGGCTCCACTGCCTCTGTACGACTACTGTACGTCTGTGTGTTCAGCCCTTTGTAAGTTAATAACAATTAGTTTTTCTTTTCTTGAACTTTTCTGCATCTGTTTTCAGGACAGCCATGATGAGGGTCCAGATTCTGTCCTCATCCTCCTCTTTACTCCTTCCACATTCATCTATTTTTAAACACTGTATTCTTTTTATATTTGTTAAATAATTCTTTCTCATGGAGGTATTTTTGTTGCTTTATCATGCAATCAAAGAAATTCTATCGAAACACATTTGAAACTAAGACTTTACAAACTGCTAAAAAATTATTTAATATTTTCTATTTAAATTCTTCTTTTGTCTGTTATTACTCACAATTTAAAATGACATTTTAAATGGATTTGCCTTCTGTACAAAACTGTTAAAGCTTAAAGTGCTTTGATATCATTAATCAAATATTCTTAAGTCTTCAATCATAAATCATCCCTAATATTCTTGCATCTTTTTGTCTTTAAACCCTTTTTGACCTCCACCAGTTCTTTTATTCGTTCACCCTTTGCTCTCGAAGTTCTCCTCCTTCCTGATTCTTTCCCTCAGTCTCCTCTTTCTTCCTCCCCATCTTTCTCCAGGTTTCTCTCCTCTTCACTGCTGTACTCAGAACGAGGGCCCTGCTCTCAGCAGCTTCCTGTCTCACAAAAGGCTCTACTGTTTCCCCCCTCTGTGTTTCCTTTGCTGCCACCCTACCCCCTTCCTCAACACCCCTGTGGTACATTCCCTCCCTCTTTCCTGGTGCATTCCTCATTGACCTCGACGGGCTGAGGAGTCCCTCTGTCAGCGGGCTCAGCGACGGTGGAACTGGGCCTTCTCTGATCTGGGAAAGAAGTCGTTAGATTTTCAGTTTAGTTAGTTTGCCTTAAAGCATGACTTGAGTTTTTATAGTGGTTGGCAGTGGAACAAAGGGAAACCAGGGATATGAGAAAGATTAGATTGACAGAAAGACTGATAAGACTTAGATGCCTGATAATTTAAATATTTCACAATAATAAAATATATCTGATCAACTGGAAATCTGACAAGAGACAATGCTGTTTACCAGAATAGAAAATAAAATGGGAATAAAAATACATGTCTCTTTGGTGAATTATTATCACTTATTGTCTAATTGGAAGAATTAAGTTTGTTTGGATCTCAAAAAGAAAAAACACAGCAAAAGACCTTAACTACCACACAAGGTCAATCTTTACAGACTGATGCTTTTCTTACCTGAAAACCAGAGCTGTAAAAAACAGGTCTAACTCTGAAAGATGATAAAAACACCAGGCTAAGATGCAAGTAATTAACCTTTCCTAACCCAGAATGCTCCCAAAGTTTAAGTTTAATTAGTAGTTTTTATCTGTTGCAAATTTTATAGCAAAAAAGCAGAATAAAATTAGCTGGGAGGGTCTTGACAGCAAAAACAACTTAGTGAGGTGTAATACTTCTTACACAATGCAAGCTGTGGTTCCCTGTGAAATAACTTGAAAGAATTTCTTAATTGATTCTGTTTCGACATAAGAAAGAGATGATTAGGAATGAGAACCAAGCTTACACTGTGGTTTTCCTAATTGTTAAGGATGAAAGAAGAGAAGCACCAAGAATGTGAAGCATCACAAGTATTTGGTCGGTTGAATGATGAAGGGACAGAGGGCAGCAAAGCCCGGCTGTAACCGTGACTCTTCATTGAACACTGGGGGGTCGAGGTGAAGGTCAGGTGGATCTGTTTGGTGTTGGAGTGACACTTCGGTGAACCTATGAGAAGAAACTGGAGGAGAGAGAGCAGCTGATAAAAACTTAAAAGCCTCCAGCTGCTGAGCCGGGCTCCGCTCTGGGAAGAGTTGTGGTGTCAGTAATGAATCTGTCAGACACTTATGCAGATTTAATTATATAATTATGAAGAAGGGGAAAGATTTTTTTTTTTCTTTATTACAAAATGATTTATGGTTTATTTGGGAATAAAATAGGGACATATAGAGCTTAGGTTTGAGATTTGGGAAGCATTAAATTATATTAGGAGCTAACTTAACAAGCAGGCCTCAGCTGCTTTATGTACAATTTTTTTGCTTTGAAACAAAATCTTATCCAAAGTCTCAAGTTGTAATATCTCCAGACAAATCTAGATTTATGGAACAAGGTCCTTGGGTGATTTTACATCAGGTTTTCTTATTGCTGAACTTTAAACTTTAGTTTTAGTTTGCACTTATCATGGCTTTTTGAGTAATCTGACCGACTGTGAAGAAGCAGCACAAAACTGGAGTCTTGTTGGATTCTTTGTTTATAAAGATGACAAAACATTTGGGCACATAATGGTCAAAATTATTTTATAACCACAATTTGACTTTTGAAGGTCCCCTTTTCTCTCTGTGACTGTTTCCTGCCATAATTAGCTGTACAATAAAGGTAAATGTGCTCCTCTGCAGCTTCACTGGCCTTGCAGACATATTGCAACAGTCTGGCTCATCAGCTGTGAACTGGCTGCACCTGAGAAGGTGTTTTAGCTTTAAGGCATGCCTGATGTTGCTTGGTTGTGTTGGGTGTATAGAAATCCTATCGTAAATATTTTTTTTATTAATAAAAAAAGTATATTAATTGACATGTTCAAGGTCCTTTTTGTGTTGGGGTGTACAAATTCTAGAAGGTGTCTTTTTTTACCTTTTGAACTGTTTTGCTCTAAACTACATTAAATGGTAGAAAATTGTAGAATAAAAAGACAACTATCATCTGATTAGCCATGTATTATATTGTGTCCAAGTCACTGCAGTTCCATCTTAAGTTGTATTTATTAGGTCAGGCAGAGATCCATCCATCCTCTCCCTCCACACCTTCGTTTTATTCTGGAATCTCTATGTGTAAATATCTGTTGATCCCTCCCCCCATCCCTCCTGCTCTCTCCAGCCCTTTACTTCTGTTCAGACTCTCCTTCATCAATGGCCCTCATTCATTCCCTCTCACCCTCTGCATGCCTGTGTGCCCTCCACCACCAGCTTTCTCCCCTCCTCCCCCTCTCTATTCATTCCTGTGATTTTTCCTGCCTGTACCTTTCCACGGCCCTGAAAGTCCCCTCCCAGGCAGCACTTGCCTCATGTGGGTCCTATCGCTCTCCTCCATCTCTGGCTTGGTTTTATTTCAGGGTTTGAGCACTCAGATGCAAATCTACATGTGTTTTCTTTAAAAGCCTAAGCAATATTCATTGGCATGTACAGTATAAATCAGGAAAAAAATAGGATTGCATTACATGTGGGCACCTTTCTGTCAGTGCCATGTTTTTTGGTATTGTTAGATATTGATCTTTTATGCTACTGCCTCCATTACACAATGTGGCTTTTAGTGAAGTGAATTTGTTTCTAACAAATTATTGTACTGCATATGAAACTCAATCTTTGTATATGTGCTAAAATAACTTACTTTGTGGCTCAGTGCAGCATATTCAGTCCCTCTAACTGCCTTTTATTAGTCTCACCATTATGCACCATCTGGGCAAATTACCTTCTAGTTGTAGGTAATTGTGCTAAATTGAGCAAATCTTGGAGTTCACCTACTGCTAAATTTAAGACGAAGGAAGCTGCCTTGAAACTCACAGAAAATAATTGCTTTTTGTTGAAAGACAAAGACTAAATAGAAAGAAATCCTGAAAAGGGAGGGAACACAGATTGCATTCAGTGCATCAAACCTCCTCAGAGTACTTATTTATTTTAGCAAAATATACATTTTGCTCATATATACAACTCTATCTCTGTCACAGTCTGTTATACATCGGTTGGAATGCAAACTTCAGAGCACATGAAAGCTCACCCCTCTCAAAAAAACACACACCCACTCGTGTGCACCCTCACTGTACCTCCTTCTCCCTCACTCTGCCCAGTCCTCACCCCTCATCCTCCCCTCCCGCCTATTTTGAGGTATGTGGTCAGCTGGGTGTGTGCACTGCCCATATTCAAAAATCACTGACCCATTCCCTGACAAAACACCCTTTTTTACCTGGCTCAGCACACCTTCTACAAGCTTCACCCCTCCAAGCAGAGTGTGTATTCATCACACATTGATATGCATACTCTTTGACCCTCCCCATCACTGCTGAGTGTATCACTGCCTTTCTCCGTTTCCTCCCTGGCGAGCCCCTGCTCTGATCTATTTCAGTGTGTTGTGGCTAGCAGGGTGTGTGTGCGTTTGTGGCCCTGCCCTGTAAAATACAGACTTTTCAGGGATGTCAGCTGTATAATATGGTCGCTTTATTGTAATTATAAGGTTCTCCTTTTGGAAATAGCACAGAGAGAGAGCTACCCACAGGCACTTGGTCCATCTTGCAGAGTTGATGCCATCTCTGGCTCTGCCGTTGCAGACACTCTTGTCTTGGTCTCATCCATCCTTGAAGTTTCCCTCGCTTGTGTTGACCCAGATGTTGGCCACACCAGGCGGTTCTGTCAGCTGCACACTAATCACCCTTTAATATTACAGTCTGTGAGACATTGCATCTGTCTGGATGACTTGTGAGAATTCAGCTTCATGTGGCAACATCTGATTCAGGTTGTGTGTTTTTTTTTCAAGGAAACCTTGTGGTCTCTGGCTCCTATATCCCTTTAAATATCATCCCAGTTAATTACAAGGTATTAATAATTCAGATGTAGATAACACTGGAGCTTAGTTCTTTAATTGGAGGGTTAATCTTGACCCACTGCACAGATTTCTACCAGGTCTTCACTGATAGGAGCACCTGGATTTAGATCGTAGGCTCTTGTAGCAGCTTCACCATTTGATAAAGCCACATTTTTGTTTCCAGATGATGAAGTCATGCGGCTGGGGGACATTCGAGTCGTCCTTGTACTTTGGAATTTATGGAAGTTCCATAATGTGGTTGTTCAGCAGTTAGTGAATTATACTGTTGAGATGAAGAGCTATCTTATTCTGCGTTTGGAAAAGGGTGTGGGCACATTGAGGAAACAGACTGAAACTGCGTTAGTCAATTTTAAGAGCCTTTTTTTTTTTTACTTGCTGTGACAGCAAAATATTAATGAGATGTCATAGATTAAGTTACATCATTAAACTCAAATGAATGTGGGGAAATACATGTTTTAATCATGCAAAATAACAAATGAAGTCTCTGTCAAGTAGTGCTTGTTAACCACAAAAACAACATTTGGCAACACCCATCTGCCAATCGTAGTTGACCAATTAACTGTGGCTCCAGTTCATTATTTGCCACTCTTAAATTCACAGCTCTGTGGTTGTGATAACACGTGTTTGAATTTTCCATTAGCCACTTGTTCTTCCTCATGTTTAGGTCTGGATTATATGGTGATTAGATCTGTTAACTCACAGCGAGGAGTTTGCCAGTTTAAATCTCTGCTGGGGTATTTCTGTTCATAATTTTCTATTTTTCTATCTTCTATCATCTTGTGCCAATATTGTCCAAGTTTAAGTGGCTAAGGTTGATTTTTGTTTTCCTTGAAAATGGGGGAGGACACATGGTAAAGGTTGTCTATGGTAGTAAAATAAGGAAGGTAAAGTAAATAGACAGTTAGCAAGACTTTTGCATTAATGGTAATTAAACACAACACCACCTGAGGTTAGATTTGTTCCTGATAAACCTCGTTTTCACTCTGAAATGCTGTCGCTGACTGAAAAGTCTCCTGGGAAACTGAAAGCTCAGTCTGAAAACAATCGAGTTTGCTTTTGTCAGGACAAAGAAGAACTTCAATCTGATTTACTGCCTCCTACGACTAAAATATAAGGTCACATTTTCTTTCTTGTCCACTGAAAGCCCTATAACTAATAGAAGTTTCAAACTAAACAATATTTAATAAACGCATGTCATCAAGAGTCTTCAGAGTTGCTGTTTATATAAAAACCAGTTGTTTTTATTTTCCTGTTTTAAAAGAAGAACTGTTCTTCTGTCATGTTCTTAGATAAAAGTCAAATTGAATGCTTCAGGCCAGATGAATAAAAGCATGCCCACACACTTGCATGCAAAGTCCAGCACAAACATAAACCACAAATGTCTCTTGGGGTGCCTCTTTTTACAGCCCATGGTATCTTCTTTCAGAGCAAATAGAGGCCTGAACCAAACAACCTGTCCTCAAAAAGGAAACACTTGGACCAGTGTATCGAGAAAGCCAAAATAAAGCCCAGAGCTGCCACAATGAGGAAGTGTTTCCTGGACTTTCTGATTTAGAACAAATACTCTTGCAGAGAAAATAACATCTGAGTAAAGATACAGTGTCTGCAAATAGAGGAACCCGATAAGGTGGATCATAATAATGCTGTATTACAACATGTCCTTTATATATATATATATATATATATATATATATATATATATTTATATTGAAATAATTGCACCAATATTTGTTATGCAGCTGCTCCGTTGACCTCCACAAATCACCTGATTTGTTTTATTGTGTTTTTCTTTACATCTAAGATATAGTTCTTTCCATCTTAGTTACCTGCAGATTTATGAAGGTTGTCTGTGTTTGTTTTCCTTATGTTTCCTGGGTGCAGCAACCCCGAGGAATGTTGTCCACTGCAGTGACCTTTTTTCCAGTGGACAACCAATTTAGGCTCTTATGACTGAGCAGCACATTTCCTTCAGTCATCAAGCTCATAGCACATTATCAGTGAACAAAAGCTAAACCTAGATGAGAAGTGGGATTATCAAACATTGCAGAAATAAGAAACAATGGCAGTATTTGTCTTCAGTTTGCAGGATATGAAGTTCTGTTTTCCTTTCTCATAATTTCTTTGTATGAATGTACTGTATAGAAACAACAAAGTCACTGCTACATCTTATTTTAACCCTGTATGAATTTCAGCTCTAATGGAAATGTTAGGGAATGTTGGAAAATATCAAAGTTCCTGTGTGAAACATTCCAGATGATCTACTGACAGAAATGCAATAAATGATGTTTCAATTTAAGTTGACATTTCTTTAGAATAATAAATCCAAATCCTTAAGGGTCGACCTCCTTGCCCTCTGCCATGCTGCACTGCCTAATTACTGCAGTAATCCAAAGGGGATAAATGTTATAGAGCAGCCGTTTCACGTCTTTATGTCCCTAATTATAAAAACAGCCAAAAGAGCTTGATGGTTAAAAGAACTCTGTTTCCTTTTTTTTCTTCCAGAGACTCCAAAAAGCCTCAAGAACACCTGCAGCCATGTTATTTTTGCAGTGAGTGAAGTGCAATGATTTTGGTGTTGCATTTAACATTTTTAATGTCCTCCAAAAAGGAAAAAGTGAACTATAATTTTTTGCAAGCAGCAGGTCACAATCTGCTTGGAGACTCCAGACAATAACAGAAAGTTTTAAAAAAGAAATTTATTAAAAAGAATGATTTGCATCTTTAGCTGATACTGATTCATGAAACACATGACCTTACATTTAAGTGAACATATTGCAAGTTTTTCGTCTAAACATCATCTGAAATATGGTTGCAACAGTGCTTACTTTGTCAAAAAGCAATATTCAAAATAGACTGGGTGCTTCAGTGTAAAGACCTTTTATTATTTTAAAGCTAATATCCACAAGAAAAGAAAACCATGTAGACACAGATTTTTAATCTGAGCTCATTTGAAGTAGCTCACAGCTACTAATCTTTCTGTAACCAGAATTTGGGTAAACAAACGTAATTTTACATTTTTTGCTTTCATTACTAAGCCCCCAGAAAGAATTATAATGGGGGAGTTATCTTGGAAAGTACCACAGATTCCAAACACACCCGTCAGAATATAAAACACAAATGGGGGAAGAAATGAAAAGGTGGTAAGAAAGAGTGAGTGGTAAAGAGCATCAAGGGATAATTACGGTTAATTACTGCTCTCTGGTTGTGAAGTCTGCATTCAAAGAAAGTGACTATGGGCTTTGGAAAGGCAGAAACGTTTAAAAGCCAGACGGCTGGGCACACTGAAGAACTTTGAACATGACAGACAGAAGATGCTTTTAAGTGTTTACGACTTGTATGGGAATAAAAGCCACTTTGAAATTGTGAAAAGGAATTTCTCTGTATTTAACTTTTGCAACACATTTTGAAACCTTCTTTCATGTGCTGCCAGATCTGATATACTATTTTGATATGTTTTAAAAAGTTGTTAACAGTGCTCAACAGGGTGGCATATTCCTTTATTACAAAACAAATCATACCTCACTTTTGCTCAATTCACAACATAGAAAAATTACTTCTTACTCAATTTAATGTGTTTGAATGAAATTTTGTGCTTGTTCAAATTCAAATACAAAAAGGCTTTCTGTATTTTGTGTCTTCAGTAAAGACCATATAGTTGTTTGCTGCAGACACAAATGCTAAATATTACTGTGAGACACAACATCAGTTGATGTGATTTGTTCCTTTTGTATGTTCTGGTAAATATGCAGATAGTTTGTCAAACAGTGCATCATAAAAACAGCCTCTGCTTCTCATTTCTTGCAGGATGGATGATATCAGTGTTTGTGTGTGGGTGAGGTTGACCCTGAATAAGTAACAGATGAATTATGGGGTGTTATCAACGGCAAAATAAAAGACATTATGCTCTATTTAACTTCAAAACTTTTTTCCTCTCTTCCAGTTTCAACACCTGAGCAGATGCGCTAACGGGTGACATAAAACTGAGCAATCAGATCGAAGGATCTCCGGGACTTGATGAAAGGGGCGTGGTCTGTGGTGCGGACAGAAGTCTGATTGGTTGGCAAAGCCCTCACTCAGTTCTGTTGCTCAACTCGGTCCAGAGATCTACAGTTTACAGTTTATTTGAACAATTCTGCTCGATTTGCAGAAGCAGACAGAAACAGAAAACAGCTGTAGATAAAATAAGAGGAAACACATTTGCAGCCCTTTTCAGTGAATTCAGATTTTTGAGTGAATCAAAATCGAGTAGACATTTTCTTTTCCTCCCTGCCGATCCTCTGACCAACATCAAACCACAAATACACATGTGAAAGAAAGACATCATTGTTGTGTGAGTCAGCTGAAATATTTGTAAATGCCTGTCATTAACATGTTCGGTTCGCACCCGTAAACTCTTTCATGTACATCTGCGTGCGCCGAGCGCGCAATTACGCACGCCCTCTCTTTTCTTTCTCTACCTCCTTGCCATTTACGCTCTCTTACGCCACACACACACGCACACACACACACACACACACACGCTTTCACTCTCCGGGTAAGAAAGCAAAGAAGGGGAGAGGGAAGGAGAGAGAGTGAATCCAGGTCTCTCTCTGCTGCTCTCTCCACTTTGGGTACTCGTACCCAGTCTGACTCAATGGGGCTTTAGCACTAAGGGGTTAAACGTTAAAATTAAAGACATTTATTAACCCCATACCCCTTTTAGTGCTTAGGTTTTATGTATTAACACATATTTTGGTAACTCATCAAGGAAGGTCTCCTGGAGAGAGGTGAAGACGTCTCCAGAGGCGTGCCTTTTTGTCTGCTGCCTCACAGAAGGTTCAGTCGGACTCCCCTTCACGGCTGGCTTTCTGTGAGAGGATAACACCCTCCAGATCCTACAGTAACAGCTCAACCAGGCCGACAAACTACTGCAACACTATGGATATTCGAGATTGTGCCTTCCGGAAGAAACGGAGACCGTGGCGCATGGATTTTTCATCCTTTGTCCTGGTTACCGTGGCGCTCGCCTTGTGCCAAACGACTTCGGCTCGTGCAGGTAAGACACTCTAATTAATACTGATAAAATATATCGTACTTTTTCAACGAGACTTGCACATGTCAATCAGCTACATCTTCAATTTTTGCAGAAAACTTCTTCATCATTGTTATCGTGTCTAATCGGATTAAATGTGTGCATAATGATTATGCGCATCATCCATTATCGGACACAGACGCACCTGACTTGCCTCTTTAGGTTTTCCTCAAAGAATGTGGTAAATAATACCCCGTAACAGTGGGCCCCACGGTATCCAAATATGTAAACCTCTTTGGTATTTGTTGCATGGAGACCTGCCTATTTAGGGCTAGAAGTTTATGCTTTGTGCACTTTGTGTCAAATTCCGACAATCTGCCAGGGTAACTTGAGTTTTGTTAGTAAGCTTTCTGACTGGACTGTGTCTTTTGTCCATTTTGATTACCTTATCAGAGAAAATGTGTGAGAGTTTGAAAACTTTTAGTTTCAAAAACAAATAAAATAATGGTGAAAATGCTGTTTTTGGTTGCTGTTTTGACAGTTTTAACCTTTTGATTGTTAAATATACATATTAAGGTTAGTGATAGTGGTCACAAAACGGGTTACTGATGCGTTAAACATATTTCCTGCTAAAATTATTCAAATAACTTTTATTTTTGAATAAATTCTTTTTTTGTTTCTGTCACTTGACTTTCTTTTCCTGTTTGAGTGTTCATCCAGACTGCTGACAGGTGTCATCCAGATGAATTTGCAGTAAGATGCTTAGTTCAAAGTTCTCAGTACAACATTTTTACATTGTTTTAGTTTTTATGGTTTTAACTCTTTATTTTGTCTCAATTTTTTGCTTTAATTTATTATCAAAAATCTCTTTTAGAAGGAAAAGCTTATATTATACCTTTTCGCCCTTCCTTCTCTGGACAGGGACATGGGATAGGATGATGCAAACTCTTGCTTTTGTTGCTTTAGTGCAGGATTGTCCCTTTAACCTCCCATTTGTAATATTTGTAGTTAGTATTTTTTTGTATTACACGTGATTATGTGCATTTTGAATCATGGATACAGGTTGCCAGCTGGACTCTGTGAGGTTGACTGTTTACCAGTTCAGCCTGTGCACCAGTTTATTCATCACTGCCTCCTGGAGAGGGATCCCATTAGCGCTATACTGACTCATTTTAACAACTTTTGAACATCAGGTTTTGCTTGTATTGTAAACTAAAAGGATTAATATGATCAGTTCCAAGTGATAATATAATTTTCTAAAGCTGCAGAGGATTGTGGACTTAATGTGTGATTAAAAACAATCAAAATTAATTTAATTTAGGGTTTTGCATATCTTTTTTTATCCAGTTTCACACACCTCCTGTCCTTTTACTTCTCACAGGCTGTAGATTAGTCAGCCCTGGAATGATCTGTATGCAGAGTAATTCTCTGTCACACCACTAGTTGTCTTTGAGCTCTTTTTTGACACAGAGAACCCATTTATCCACCTGAGTCCACATCAGTTCAAACGTAGCTGGTCACTTTTTCAGCACATTCTGAAAAAATGATTTTCATCCCTCTATAGAAACTCTTTTAGACAATTTTAGGATATTTCTTGATCTATGGCTGTAATGGATGTGTGGCAAAGACATGTCATGACAGTTTTAAACATAAACCTCATTTTAGTTCACCACAACTTTCTTGAGGAATGTACAATATTTTCTTTAGAAGTTACAAAAGTTTTTGTTTGGACAGCTTGCAGAGACATTTGCTGTAGCTTGCACAATTAAGTTTGTTTGTAAAGTGTAAATTGTTTTCTTCTGGCACATTTTGGCCACATTTTCAGTTTCAGATTGGAGTATTGCACCTCTCCGTGGTCTCCTGTGTGTATTTTGGAGGTGAAAGCCAGAGACACTTTTACTTTTTATGAATAGGTTGCTATGAAGCAGAGCACCTCAGTGGCAGGGGCTCAGGAGTGAAAGCTTATAGTGTCTCCATATCTATGTGTGCTTTGTACAGTTGTGTTTGTGTATATATAAGCTATGGATGTTTTCTCGCAGCCCGGGTGTGGAAATGTATGCTTCATCTGTGTGAATGTGCCTCTGTATGCAGCCCGTCAGGCAGACTGCATCTCTTAACTTAAAGGATGCTTAAAGAAGTAGTGCTTGGAGAAAACGGCGTTTAAACACCCATTATCTGTAAATGTGTGTCTAATCTCTGTTCCTGCATTGATCCAGTGAACTGGACAAATGCTTCCACGGTGTGAGCATGCACTGTGGTGCAAAAGCAGATGTGGGTGTGAATTGTGACAGCACCCCACCCAGGCAGTGAAAGCCCTATTTAGAAAAAAAAAGTGGTCAGAATCTCATATGTTTATTCATTCTTCTCTGAGAGAATGAAGAAAAAGGAAGAGGAAAGGATGAGGTACGCTGTGGGCCCAGAAGGGCATGAAAACTGGGTTTTATTCCAATGAGGAGAAAATCAGAGGGCAATATTTTCTTGACATGGATGTTCCTTAACCTCATTTCAAAGCAGGGGGTTCTCAAAGGGCAGTCTGTCTCAGTCTGGCTAAACATAACATAACACAACCCTGCCGTCCCTTTTATTCTGTGTGTCGGTGCTGGTGAATAGAGCTACTATATGTGGAGGCAGAGCAGCACTTCAACTTGTTCCTGTGAGTGTATGGAAATATGTGATATTTTAGTCTTCTGTTAGTGACATGTGTCTCACACTGATATCTTTAACCTTGTACCCTTGGTTTTCCACTGCTTCATCATCATTTTCCCAGGGAATCCTGTGGCTTCAGTGATTCACATTCATCACGTTTTAAGTTTTCTTACCCACCTTGTTAGCTAGATTTAAGGTCTTATCCATATTCCTTTAATTTGCTGTAGGACTTACACTGTGGCCCTGGTTTTTTTCATTCTAGGTCAGGATTCCTGACACAATGGTAGGGTGTCCCTTTCAGTATTTTGTAGATCTACAGGTCATCTGGCCATTCACACATCCCCAAATGAAGTGTTTAATGACAACTACTGCTTCATTAAAACAAAAAAAGCTTCTGAATGCAAAATGAAAAGCTCAACTCTGAATTTAACAAAGCTTAATTCAAGAAGGGTGTGTTGGTTGTGAAACAACCTGGGAAAACAGGCTGAATGGAATACAAAGTTTGGTTTTTTGTTGCCAATTAATGTCCGCCAGTCTACACACTTTAACAAAATGGAAAGCTGAATGCGTAACTGCCAGCATGACTGAATGTTGACTCAATTAAATCATTATGGGATTTTCTTTTCATCTTAGATTTCCTCTCTGTGTAACTGTCTCTGGCATAAAGTTAAGTTTTAAATATAAAAAACATTGCTCTTTTTCAAAGCCCCATTCAGGGCTGTCGAAGTCTCTTTTCAGCTCAGTAACTGTGACTTTGCTCTACATATTTAGTTTCACTCAATCATTTTGCGGCTCCAACCATCGAGTTAAAACTCAGACGGTGGTTGTAAGAAGAAAACACACAGAAGTCAAAACTGAAATATGATTTAACACCTCTAGGCCTCAGCTTTAAGCCATGACATTCCCTCAAAATGTAAACTTTGAGAAGCATCTTTTTGACAAAACCACATTAGCAATGCAAACATGAAGGAACAGAATAAGTAGTTTTTCCCTTTTCCTTAGTTTTATGGGTGATGATTTAGTGGTCTGTTTGAGAAGATAGTTATTCCTCCTAGACTGTCTGATTTAGTAGAAGATGTACAGCGATGGCATGCGAGCGTGCCAACATTATAATGATAGACTGTCTGTATAAGATGCTATTCGTAGTCACTGTTATTTTACTGCTTGTAGGAAGTCTATGTAGGAGGGCGCAGAGGCCAGCTGCATGTTTTAATATGAAATCTTAATATATATCTTTTTTCCAGACATCAGTACGGTCTATTTATTTGGAATTAAATCCTGGCTTTTACTGCATCTCTTCAGGCTTTAGTGTTAAGTGTTATTCTGTAAAATCCAGGACTGTAGTGAAGCTTAAAACTGATTTCCACCTTTGTACTTAATTATTCTGATACAAAAAATGATAACTGTATTTAATATTGTTAGAGAACTGAAGCGATTAGTTTCTAAATTGTACAAGTTAAGAGTTTCCCAGCATGCACTGGGTCAACGACACATAAACATCCTGAAACATTCAGAGAGACAACATATAATATGCCAAACATGTTTCTGATCTTCTTTAAATGTGGAAGCATCTTAACTAAACTTTGGAAAAATGTATCAACTTTAAGACAGAATGTGTCTAAAGGGTTTTAGTTATCAACAGAAATAAACAGGTATTCATTTTTGCTGGTTTAAGAGCAAAAAAATCAAATAAAAGAAACATTTTTTCTAGTTTTCAGTAACATTGATTGTCAGGTAAACTGTAGTGATTTGCATATCTCACCTTCTGAAACTGGTTGCTTTTTTTCATGGTGCCTTGACATAACATTCGGCACTACATAAGTAAAGTTAATTGAACTGAATTAGTTTGAAATTAGCTGTCTTCAAGGAGCCATATAAAAACTGTAACAATAAAGGCCACCAAACATGTCACAACTCCTCAAAGTCCTCCTGTAATGCTCTTTGTACACCACCTCTGCACACTTGTTATTGCAGCTAAATCATGCATAGAAACCTCCCAGAATGCTACATATTTCTGATGGGGGATTTCCAGACTAAAACGTCCCACTGTGATTATGATTATCATAAAGTGCTGGCTTTCTGATCTTATACTTGTCTTTAACATACAGTTAGACTGGCTTGTTACCTCTTTGGTGCGTTTTTAGCTGCTTGTTTGATGTAAACAGTCATATCAACTGCATATTTTTAGATCTAAGTCTGTTTCTTTAGTAAGATTAGAACACTGAATTGGAAAAATGGTCCTTATTTTTGGAGTTTGAAAACATGTAGTAATAGCTTTTTACTCCCCCTGATAGAGCTCTTATTTTTTATTTATTTTTCATGCATTTCAGATCTTAGCAGCAATTTTTAACTAATTCTGTAAGTTCAGCTTTAGTAATTTTTATATAAAAAGGTTTAAAAGCAACTGAGACTGTAAGCTGTTTGTAAAGAGGAGAAATGAGCTTTGTGTGCTCGTTGGTCATCGTCATTCTAGTTTCTAATTTGTACCTTTGCTAAATAAATGGTGCACGTGATGGTACAGTGCAGGGAACCTCTGACTCTGCTGGTTAGGGTGCTCCAATCCCATATGGGCATTGTGGTGTCAGTATCCACCCTCGGTTCCAAACTGAGCCTGCGGCCTACGTTCCCAAAACCGCACAAGACTCCACTATGATACACATCGGCATCATCAGTGGAGCACATATAGACTGGCACAGACCACATAATGGTACACAGGGAACTGCAGTGCTATAATTGTTGGCCAAGACCAACCAAATTCATCAGTAAAACCCCTAGATAAAGTATTTGAATAGGTATATAGAGGCAGGTATTTAAAGCTATTAAGACCCTGGGTAAAGATGCTTGTTAAAAAAGTATGCTTTTCCTTGTAGCTGTTTAAATAATCGGCTTTAAATGAGGAAACAGAAACAGAATCAAACAAAAAAAATCACAATTTAATGAGTAAAAGTTGAAGAAATGTTCTCTTGATGCAGGGAGACACATTCAGCTATAATCACAATTAAACATGTAAAAAAAAAACACTGCAGCCATCTTTAGATATTTTTAAGCACTTATAATTGTGTCGAGCTCAGAGACAACAGTGTTTTCTAATATTCTGTGGAAAATGTCTTTCCTTGTCCTTATATGATCATTAAGTAGTCAGACACCTGCCTTCTTTATTTTGTTGCAATTCGGATCATTTTTGCAGCATAGTTTGGTTTTTACTTCCTTTCAAAGTATAAATATAAAAGCTGATGTCATTTTTCTCCTGTTTTCTATAAGTTGTGCTTTTTTTATCCCCCTGTTTTCTAACCAAATGTTTTATACAAGTCCCAGAAGCATTCAGTTTAGAGTTAGTCACTTTCATATAACAACAACAATTTGCATTTTAGTTCCTTCTCTTTCTGGCCACCTTCTTAGATATTGTCACATAAAATAATTTGCATGAAAAATAAACCCACACTGACAAACCACATCCTTAACTTCCAACATTAAAGTCATGTAAATTTTAATACCTCCCTTTGTAAAGTGCAGATACTCAGAATAGGTTTTCTGTCTGTGTACACTAGACATTATAAATAAATCATAACTACAGAGGTCCATGTTGAAAATTACAACCTGCAGCTTGAGTTCTGCTCATTCTTTTTACCAATGTGGTTGGCTGGGTGGATGAAGGAACAGCTGGTGATCGAGGAACAAATGGAGTTTAGTTTAGTTGTTCATAAAAAATGTTTATGGTGGATTGTTTTTGCTTTTTGGACATCTGACATTATTTCCTTTTCTTGTATGAACCTTTTTAAACAGTTTAGTCTTGGAAATGTTAGTGGGAGGAGAAGTGTTGGGACAGAGTGTAAAAATGAATTTGTGCCACTTGTTTGCATGTGTGTGTTGACCTGTCGTCAATATAACACTTTCCTCTTGCTCTGTGTGTCTGACAATGTGCTTGTTGTGTAAAGGTGAGAGGTGAGGGTTCAGGGTGTCAGCTGGAGTGTCTGTCTGGTATTTGGCAAAGTTGTGTCAGAAAAGGAAAGACTGCATGTGCAAACACGCATGCACAAACATCTATGTATCACACAAAAATTTAGCAACTTAGAAGCATTAGAAGATATGGAGTTTTTCTTTTGAAGTAAACTTTCAAATTTGCAATAATAATGAGTGATTTCTGTGTGTGACTGTGTCCATGCAAAGGTTTCAATAAAGGAATATGCATAATATTTACCTGATTGCCAGACATTTCTTCACTAGATGTTTTCAGGTGTTCCCTAACAATCTGTATACTCCAAAAAATTAATTAATAGAACAATGAAACATCTTCCTTTACATTACATTTTTCCCATTATATCATTCATTTTGGGGTGTTCTGGGTCTCGTGTTGGGTTTATGAGGGCTACCAAATATCTTCACTGTTCCAATTTTCTTCCATAAAGGATGGGCCCTAAAATTATTTACACACAAAATCAAATCTGTGCATCTGCTTTGTATTCAAACAGAATAACTGTTTTTTTTTTACAAAATGAACCATCCATCTAGTTTCTTTACCCGCTTTTTCCTGTCCGGGTTGCGGGGAAGCTGGTACCTATCTCCAGCAGTCATTGTGCAAGAGGTGAGATAAACCTTGGAGAGGTTGGGAGTCCATCACATGGCCAGACAAATGAGACAAACAATCATTCATATTCTTACTCACACCTAAGGACAATTCAGAGTTACCACATGTGCACAGGGAAAACACGGAAACACGTTCTTGTCATTACACTTGTCATTATTTCTCATTCCTGTAAGACTATCTGATTGTGTTTGAACACTTTGTGTGTGTGTGTGTGTGTGTGTGTGTGTGTGTGTGTGTGTAATATCATGTGGCTTCAGCCTTACAACAGGCTTTGACTGTTCACACTGGAGTTTGTGACCAAGGTAATTAAATCAGTTTTAGCTCCATCTCGTGGCAGCTTTCTGTAACTGCAGATTTAAAACACATGATCGAACTGTACTGCAGTTTTATCAGCACCCCTTATTTTACAGTGCAAAGGTCAGTTATATATTTTATTTTCTGTAAGGTTATATTTAACTTGTAGTATGCATGTTTGGTCAGTTTGAGGTTCTGTCTGACTGAAAGGGTTACAGTATAATAGTATGTTTTAGCCCAGGCTATCTGCTTAAAGTCTCAGCCACCCTATAGTACAGTGTTTTATTTTATATTAAAGAACATAATATCTTAGATTACTTTTAAAACAGTTCAAATGACTTATTTATTGCTCAATTTTTGGTATATACACACAGATAATAAATTATTTGGAATGTATTAAAATTTAATATGAATTCACTTAATTTATATACTGATACTGGGGCAATAGTTTGCTTCTTTGGCTTCTAAGTTCCATAGAGATTTCTTCAAACTTTTCCAGTGACTTCATAATGAAAAGTTTGAACAGGAAGATAAACAGGAAGAAGAATTATCATTATAAGTAAAAGAAGCTTCAGTGGAAGAAAGGCTATCGTCTACTGATAGAAAAAGGTTGATGATTTATTTCTCACTGTTTTTGGGAAGAAGCTGAATCACATCTTGTAACTTTTGATCATCTGTATGTTAAAAAATATTATGACTTGTATGAGAACCTATGGACTAAGAATTGTACAAACAGATAAATGAGGTTTATAGTGTAAAAGTGGTTCTAACAAGATTAAAACACAGGAATTTAATAATTTTCCTGGGAACATTGTCTTTTTATTGGACTTTAGTCAATCCAGTTGTAATTAAGCTTAACTGTACAGAATATTTACATTCAGCCCTGATTATGTGCCTGAAAGCCTGTTTCCTGTCCTAATAGCAGCAATGTAATTGGGCCACACTTACATCAAAAGATTGAAGCCATCTGTGAGAGCTTATGCTCAATAAAATTGAGGGAGCAGGAAGAGAAGAAAAAAGGTAAAGAAAGTGAGTTTGTGCCTCTCAGCTGTCTGTTTTCCTACCTCGTCTACGTTCATTTGTGTCACTCCTCATCCTGAGAGGTGTGTAGGTGCACGTTTCCCTGCCTGTGCTGTCTGCACCGTTGCGTGTTTTTGTTTTTTTTAAGGGTGTGTTTTTGTCGTGATTGTGGTCCTCCAGGCAGGAAGGGCCCCGTCTGCAGATGTGAGCTGGGCAGAGAACAGGGAACAGAGCAGCACATTGTACTGGACATGCTGGGGGAGCTCAGGCTGCAATCTGATCCAGTATCCTGCCATCACAGAACCATGCTGTCTACTGTCACTGCCTGCCCCCCCTAAAACACACACAGTCCAACTTTGCATGAACCTTTCCCTCTCAACCTCTTCCTCACATTGCTCTCCTTCCTTCTGCATTTCAAACACATCGTTCACATGCAGATCTGCAATAGTACTGAAATTTTCAGAATTGAAAACACAGACATCAAACTTTGTTGTTGCCCACTGATCATGAGTTTCATAGCTAACAAATATTCTTTCCTACTAAGTCTTAGTCCTGTTAAGACACTCTTTTAAAGTATACATCATGTTTGTTTGAACTGTCACCTGTTTGTTTTTTTTCCTGACCAGTTTTCTGTTAAATTGCACCTTTAAGCATATTTTTTTCAGGTTTCCTCACGGGGGGTGGCAGGGGAGGTCATTTAGCATCACATTAACATGCTTGTATTACCCTTATTCCTACTACCTGTTTTTGTTCTACATTTACACACCATTTCCTTTTTTTTTTCTTTTCTCTTTACCTGTTTCTCATTTATATTTTTCTTCTTAAGATTGTTCTCTATTTCCTTTTCCTCTCTGGTGTAGGATGACATTAACATGCTGTGGTCTAGACGCCCATAAGCAATATTATTACAGCATTTAGCCCTTCTGAATAAATATTACCGTTTGTGGGCCTATTTGACGAACTGTTAACTCTAAAACACTGGGTGTCACCTAAACATAAGCACCTCTGTTGGGAACAGGGAAACTTAAGAACAAAAACAAGGAAGTCTTGCATTAGATACAAACACAATCCTTTAGAAATGTTTCAGAATGCAGTGTAAAAGCATTATCACTTATAAAATATACATTCATCCACTTTTTGTTTTTATAACACTTGTATGTGCCAACTTGAGGTAATTTCTGATCTGTGCTCTGGTCAGGTGCTCCTTAGCCTTTTAAACATCCTGAGAGGTGTGTAATTACATGATTTCTCCATAAATATTTATAGTACTTGAATATGTTTATTATTGTGGCTTGAGAATGAAAATGAAAATGGCTTGGGTTTGATCTTTGCATGGTGTGATGTAGATCTTACCAGAGGAATGCATCACTGACCCTATAAGTTTATTATGGGAAGAACCACAGCAGGGTTGGCTGTAAATGGATTTAATTGGCTGTTAACAACAAAGTTGGCTCTCTGGTGCAACTAAAACACAGACTCAGGAGAATAATAAGTTCAGGAAAATGTAAACATAGGTTCCGGTTTTAGCTTTGTAGATGCTTCATTTTAGAACCTGACAGACTTGTAGCAAAATATTTTTATTTTATCTAAATTCTTAAATCGCTAAACATTATTTTTATTATTTATTTATTTATTGACAAAATTTGTGTGACAGATTTTGCCATGCCAACTTTAATTAGACAGCAGGAGGCTCAGTTTGTTATAGATGTTATGTTTTTTTAATGAACAATTAAGAAAAAAAATAAACATGATTTGCAAATGTATAAAATAGTGTATAATCTAGATAATAAGAAATTATTTGACTTATGTTAACTAATGGGAGTAAATGTAGACTTATTTTTTAAAGATCATAGAAATACCTAAGTCCTTACATGGAAGTTAAATTTAACAAAGTATGTTTAAAAATAATTAAGTGTTCCCAAAAGGCAGGAAATATTTACAGATACCTTGTTGCCATGTGTTTAGCTTCTCTCTGCTGTTCTTAGTAACACTAACAAAACCATTAATTAAAAGTTATGAGGTTGCATTCAACTGATTTGTTCTTTCCAGAGTTTGAGAGGTATGTTTTTCTTTTTTACCTGAAGTGTGACAGACAGCCGCAGTGCCTTGGAGCAATCTGAGAAAGCCAACAAGGTTAAACCACAGTTCAGACTGAAGGTAGAGAAACAGACTGGTTGACCTCAGTGTGTGAAAGTGACGACAGGATGTTAGTCTGGCTGTTCACTCTGTTCCTTTGTGTATCTGTTTTATGTTAAGGTGTATACTTCACCACTGGAGTGTGTGAGGATTTCAGCGTTTTTGATTGTGTACACATGTGAAACAAGGTTTTGAAACAATTATGTGATGTCAAATAAATATTCATTTGACTCAGCAGTTTCACATCAACAGTCATTTGTTCCAGCTGCTTAAAATATGTGAGCAGAACAGAGGGCACAGTCTCCGTTCTGATGTAAACTGAGCTATGCTGTACCCACCCTGAACTGATGGTTCATATACTGTATGTTGCTTGGACTGTTGCCCATCTGCTCCGACACAGTGCTTTCTTTCTTACAGTATACCCAAATGTACATTGAGCACCTTTTCTACCATCCTGTATTTCCTTAGTACTGCAAGAATATTTAAGATTATGTTTAAGATCAACTTTATTGAAAGCGAGATCAGCATAATAGCAAACAATGACTTACTGGAGACAGCTGCTGCATAGTTATTAAATCATAAAATTATATTCTTAATCTGTTCAGTACCTTGTGAAAAAATGCACATTTATATACAACACAAGTGTTGTGTTTCAGGTAAATAACCTCTGTTTAAAAGACTTGTTTGTTAAGCAATATAATGAGTTTCTTCACTTGTTTCTCCTCCTTGTCAGATCCGGTGGATGTGTTGCGAGCTCTGCAGGTTCCCTCTCTCCCTGAAGGTGTGAAAAAAGTCCCAGGCTTTTGCACGTCCCGTCGCTCCAGCAGCCCCGATCATGCTTACCGCATCACCAAGAAGGCCCAGATCTCTGCCCCCACCAAGCAGCTCTTCTCAGGTAGGCCTCAGGTTGACTAAATGTATGGGTATATCAACATTTATGGAGACCACATTATCTATTTGGCATTCTAAAAAAACAGATCCAATTTTTGTCTCTAGATCTTATTCAAACATGCCCTGAACTTAACTGAAAATAAATAAATCAATAAACATGATAGGGTTGAATGAATAAAAAGCTAAGCAATTATATATATATATATATATATATATATATATATATATATATAATTGCTTATATTGCTAGTAAGGTTGTTTGAGCATGATTTCACATAGGATATGCTTCTGGGTTGTTGTTTTTTTTTTCAAACTTATAACCAACCAATCAGGAAAGTTTCATTAACAGTTTTTATGAACCACCGAAGAAGAGAATGCCCGGTAACCACGGCAACTTCCGGCTAAGCTAATCTTAGCTGACGACGAAAACAGCTACGGTGAACTAAACTTCATCAAAGAATGAAAAACACGTTGTTTTTTGCTCTGCCCTTTTTGGTAAATACTTGGTTCGTGCTTTGTAGACGTGTTTTGATGTAACAAAACTGAGCAAATACAAACATTTAAGGGTTATTTTTAAAGCAAGCTGGCCGCAAATTAATGAATCAAGAATGCTAACATGCTAAAGTTAGCTTAAGTTATTGCTACTTAAATGTTTTTCTGCCTGGATGACTCAACCAGATGCTGTTATAATTGTAATGTCTTCATTTTTATGAACATTAATGTAAATTTTTAATGGCTATATTGGCTCGTAAAGTAAATATTAACATTTGTGTATAACACAGATAAGGACATTGTGTATTTATGAATTCTTTGTGAAACCTATCATTACAGCTTAGATGTATTTTAAACCAAGCGTTTTAAATTTTAGTGAGGCTGTTTGTGTTTTTTTGCTAAATTGCTTAAGGTATAATCCCGTGTTGCTGTGCAATAATTGATTTAATTGCGTTGAAGGGTTTAAACACATTAACTTGGGAGTTTTGTCTGACACCACGGAGTGAGGAAAGAAGACCACATAGTACCACTTATGTGGTTAAAAAGAAATCCTTTTAAGCCCAGTCTGATTTTCATCCTTTGTCTGTTTGTTTGTTTAGCATTCTTTGTCTATCTGTGCTTACTTGTTATGAGTCTACATCTTGCTTCTAGCTTCAAACTCTGATAATGTATGTTAATCCTGGTGGATTTTACCTTCATTTAAATTAGCTTCTATTTTTGTTTCCCAATCGCCACTTTTTCCCATTTATCATATTTGACACTTGTATCTTTATATTTATTTTCATCAGTTCCTCTTAATTTCTTGCCTTTCTTGTTTTCCTTGATAGAAAAAGGTTTTGCAAGAATGTTTGGGTCAGTCTACGGTCATTTTCTTACCACAGGACAAATATGTACACGCTTTGATTTAATTAAATCCCTCTGTTTATGTATTACTATTTATCTTTATTTGTGCCTTATTTATAAAAAACAAAAAAAAACACAAATCATTCTGTCAGTGGTACATATTGATCAGATAAATGTCCTGTTGTTTTATTGTCTTTCCTTCCTCCTATAGGCCGTTTCCCAGAAAACTTCTCCGTCATGGCCCTTATTAAGGCCCAGGCTGGTCTCCAAGCCTTCCTCCTCTCTATCTACAGCGAGCAGGGCATCCAGCAGCTGGGCATTGAACTGGGACGCTCACCTGTTTTTCTGTATGAGGACCAGAATGGCAAGCCGGCACCTGAGGACTACCCACTTTTCAAAGGCATCAACCTGGCTGATGGCAAGTCAGTAACCAGCAACAACCAGTTTGTGACTGGTTGAGATTATTATTGTGGTCATATGGGTGGCTAGAAATAGCATTTGTGTGGATGTTTGTTGAAAATCATTTATGATTTCAGTGATATATTATTATTTATGGCTATAGTCTTTTACATGTCTGTTTGCCTGTGCTTCCTTCTTCTTATCTCTAGGTGGCATCGCATTGCTTTCTCTGTTTCCAAGAAAAATGTGACACTGCTGCTGGACTGCAAGAAGAAGATGACCCGTCCTCTGCCTCGTGGCAATAACGCTGTGGTTGACACCAATGGCATTACAGTGTTTGGAGCTCGTCTGCTTGATGAGGAGGTTTTCCAGGTCAGAATTGTAATCAAGCAGATGACTGATCATATTTCCACTGGTTTTTCCCTCTGCTGTTGCAGCCTGCTTCTACAAAGTTTAAGCAGGAAAAACGAACGCTCTGGAATATTTGTGTATGAGGTTTTATGAAAGTTCTACTTGTGTCTTCTTTTTATCCACAGGGAGACATCCAGCAGCTGTTAATTGCCTCCAACCCTCAGGCAGCCTATGACTTCTGTGAACATTACAGCCCAGACTGTGACTCCCCTCTGCCCAAGACCCAGGCTCAGGACCCCAACACATACGTGAGTAACACCACACACCAAGTTCATAAAAGTTCTTGCAGGGTACAATAACTAGCCTTCATTTTTTACATCTTCTTCCACTTTTTATCAAATTATTACAAAAAATAGCACAACCACACAAAAATCAAATTAGAATTTGCAAGGCAAATAGTTCATGTGTCCTACAGAGTGAAAAACATTTGACTTACACTAATTTTTATGCTTGAAATTCAACATTTTAGGTTCATCTGTAGCTCCAATAATCCTGGCCCAATCAGAATCTGTGGACTTTGTTTTACTTTCTTTTAATTTGCTCACATGCTTCTCATATAAAAATATAAAATAAAATACTAGATTAGCTTATTGGATCTATTTTTTTAAATATTTTTATTGTCCATTAATCAACAGATAAATATTGTGCTATGATGTCAGCCAAATATAAGAGAGATAAATATTTAATGTGTAATAAAATGCAACAAAATTACCACAGGGTACACCCAAGATTTATCACTGTCAGTTTTTATCTTGGGCACTGATTGTGCTTTTATGTGTCGTTTAGTCCATCATTGTAGACATTAATTAGAAAAACTACAGCACATGGGATGTGGTCAGTTATAAAACAGTCAAGTCAAATGCATCAATGTTCTGAAAATCAAGTCCTCAGGTTCAGATTGGGCTATCTAATAATGTCATCAAAGTCCTGCTATCCCTTTCTGTCCTTCTCATGCATCTTTGTCATCAGCAACAGACTGTATCCATCCAATTTCTCCCTCACCTTCACAATCTGTGTGTCCCAGTGGTCTGTAGAAAGGCAGAGGAATTGTCATATTCCCCCAGAACTGCTCCTCTAAAATGAACATGATTTGTCATGGTAAACACTTTCAGCAGTGGGTTACTTGTCACTGTTTTCATCTCTTCTGTAATGGAACACAGAAAGGTAGGGGGGAAAGGATGATACAATAAAACATGAATGTCTTTCCCTGTTTTGTTTCAAGGGATTGAAATAAAGAGAACCTGTCAAGCACACAAAACAAGAAAATTAAATTTTGATTGATTTTCTGCTTAAATTGTGACATAAGTTTTTGGCTTAAGGTTGGCTTAGGGGGGAACCGTTCTGCTTACTGAGACTGATTGTGCACAATAAATGCATAACAGGTTTTGCAACTGTTTGGGAGTTGAAATTCTGACACCAGCTTTATCTCAAGCCTGTAAGCATAATTAAATTTAATCTGCATTCACTCGTTTAAAGCACATAATCTTTTTTAAGGTTGGATGCTTGATCCAACTCAGTATAAAATTTTCAGTCACTGTATAGAGATCCTACTCTTTGTGTCCTATATCTTGCCATGCTGATACTGTTGAGATGACTGCTTTTTGAATGAATATAAATCATTGTGGTTATATTCATTAGCTTTCTCAGTTGCCTTTATTTTTGTTGGTTTTCTCATTCATCAGGGTATTTTTGAAGACAGTTTTAATTACAACAAACCTGCACAGACTCTGATGAGCTGAGAAATATAAGTTTTGCATTTAGTTATTATCTCCTATGGCTGTCTATTGCAGTCTTTCAACATGGTATATTTTGTGCTTTTACTTTTTTATTCCTGTTTGGCCTCTGTAACCCCTCCATAATTCTTCTTTTTCTTGCTTTCATTTATCTTTCTGCCCCATTTTAACCTATCCCTTTTTGTTCCTTTCAACCAAACAATCCCTTCCAAATTTCTTTTCTTTTGGTACTTTGATGAGGAGCAGGATGACCTTGAATACCCATATTATTATGAGGAAACAGGCCTTCCCTCCTCTTCTGCATCCACTTCTCCCCAACCTGGGGACCACAACCAGAAGGTAAAGTGGGAGAAAGAGAGAGGGAAGACGCGAGTTGGTTTAGTGGAAGGAAAGGGGGATGAGAGAAAGAGAGGAAATAACAGTGACAGAAGTATAATGCATGATATAATATTGCCATTGAATAGAATCCAAATTTACATATTTGTTAAAAGAAAGGAATATTTTTTTTTTTTAATTTGTAACCTCATCTCTCATCACTCTATACCTCCATTTTTTAATTTTACATCTCACCTTTTTATTAATTGAGAATGACCTCGTACACATTCAATTTATGTCCATCATCTGTATCACACAGGATTACCTTTGCTCCTTGTGATTTTTTTGTCTATGTTATTTACATGTTGTCCTGTATGTATGTAAATTCACATGTGGCCAAGTGGGGGCACTGGGGGAAGAGTAGGTCCAGCTGTGTTGTTCTACACACATGCATTTCTTTCCTTTACTTTTCAGTATTGTCTCTGGTATATTTTAGTTCTCTTTTCGACTTCAAATGTTTGTCTTGTTCTCTTATTCACTTCTAAATAAAAACCCTTTTTTATAAAAAAAAAGACAAAATATTTTTCAGAATTGACTGTGCAAAGTATTTACATTTGAAATTAGTCAGTGTTGTTTCTAGATCTGTTGACAGTAATATATCAAGAGATTATTAGGATTAGTTGTTTGATCTTTGACTGTTTTTGAGCACATGCAAATGCAAGTAAGCTTAGGAAACATAAGAAAATTGGTAATCCCAAGAAAGAAGAGTTCAATATTTTGATTTTTTTTTGTTGTTGTTATTTTCTTGAATTTACTGACCTCCCTTTGCATGTTGTTTGAAGATAAACTCCTGATTGGGTTCTCATTTGTGAAATTTGCACCAGTGTTTGATCAGATATTTTTATTGTCCTCTCATTTGCATGATCACTTAATTGTTTTGGAGAATTAAAGTCACTGCATGCAATTGCTGTACTTTTGCATCATCTGTTTAACATCAGTTATATTTTAAAGTACAGTTTCAACAAATTTCAGTGCATGGTTATACACATAAGGTTTGTACAGCATACATAGGATGCATGTATGCTACAGTTTGACTCAATAAGATCCATTGCATTTTTGTATTGCATCTATGGAGTGTCTATTCTCCTTGGAGGCTTGTTTTTATTTCATACTTTGTTATATTTTTAAACAGTTTTTCATTTTTTTCTGCATGTATTTTAAATGTAGTAGCATGATTTCTAAGAAATAGAAATGTATAATATTTTTTCATATTTTGTGATTAACATGAATTTGAATGCCAGCCTAACATCTAAGCTATTTTCTTTGCATGGCTTAACTACAAAAACTTTTTTGTTTTATAGTTGGACTGTTTAGTGCATTATAATACTAAAGGTCAGTGCATAGTGATGTGTGTGTTTTTGTGGGTTTGTGTGACTTTGTCTACAGCCTCTGTGTGTATATTAAACAGCCAGCTTTACTTGACTCCTCAGTGCCTCTACTAAACCATGGCCTCCAGTTCCTGTTAGAACAAAGATGCTGCTTTGTCATGTAATAATGGGAATGGCATTATTGGAGAAAACGGCAAAATCCCAGTAAATATAATGGCAAATTTTTAAAATGTGTTTGTGAATTTAATGTTTTTTAAGTAATTGTTTATTTTAGATGTATTTTTTCAACCAAATCTTCTGCTGTATCCAGTAATGCCTGCACAGTCTCAGTAAATCGTCTAAGCCTTAGCCATCTTTATGTCACTATGTCTCAAAACATCCACTCTTGTCTTTTTCTCTTTTTCTGTCAATCCCTTGTTTGTGCTTTTTATCTCCTTCCCAACCCCTTTGTGTATCTTTGTCATCTTCTACCCTCTCTGTGTGTCTTTGCCAATACGCACTTCCACATACTAAACATCTCAACTAAATAATAATTGCGGATATTAGAAGAAGACACTTAATGGAAAAGCAGCTCCTACTAAATCCACTCTTGTCAAAGCTAAACCCACTCCAGCTAGGTCAGTCAAGAATGGACCATACAAACTGGTTGTCAAGCCACCTATTCCCGCCAAAGCTTCCAAGTCTTCTACAACCAAGCCATCTAAAGCAAAACCCACTGCAGCAGAAATCCTTTTGTCTAAGATCAAACCAACAGCAGCAATAAAATCCAAACCCACAACTGCTCCAGCTAAGAATAACAAGAAACCAAATGGTGCAGCAAAAGCAAACAGCAATGGAAAAGTTGTACCTGAAAAGAAAGTTAACGGAAAATCCTCAACAGAGAAGAAAGCCAATGGAAATGGAAAAGCCCCTGTTGGGTCTAAGGTGAATGGAAATGGCAGTGGTAAAACTACAGCAGAGAAAAAAGCAAATGGAAATGGCAAAACTACCACTGAAGTTAATAACAAAGCTGAGAATAAAGTCAATGGTGGGGCTAAAGCAAATGGCAATAAAACAGCTGGAAACAAAGCAAAAACTAAAACCACTACAAAGACTGTGAATAGTGCAACTAAGTCACCCGTAGGAGTTACTAAAGCACCTAAACCCACAAAGTCATCAAAACCAGAATCTAAAAAAATTCCAAAAGCTGCAGCCACCAAACCTACAGCAAAAGTCTATGGGAAAGCAGAGTTCAAAAAGATGACTACAATTAAAACTGTAGTCAACAAAGTTCCTCTGGTCAAACCAACAACCAAAAAAACTTTTATTCCAACAAAAGTAACTCCAACACGTGCCCCCGTCCAGTCCACTCCACCCAGACCCACAAAATCCAAGATAATGGACATAAATGTTAAATCCGAACACAGACTTTTCCCACCGTTTGGGAAGACTGCACTCAGTGGAACTGCGGTCACATCTGAGAGGACCAACAGTTTTCAACAGGTACAACATGAGGGTTCATGTGTGTTTCAAAATCTCCAGAGATGTATGTCCCTCCTTTCCAGTCTCTTTACCAGCTTTGTCCATCATCCAGATCTGCAACAAAATCTTTGTGAATTTCTTTTATTTTTTGAATCTTTTGTGTTATGATTTGTTTAATCTTAAGTTAGGTGGCTGTCTTTCAAATTTTGATGCAAGTCCTTGATGATGCTCAAGCTGGTCATCAGAATGGAAGTTAATTCATACTAAGTTGTCTAGCTTACTGCCATCTCATCTCTTTCTTATATCATATCATTCTGGAGAGCTTCCAAACCTCTTCATATGATATGTTCAATCTGTGCAAATTCAAGCATGGCTAAATGTACAGTTTTGCTAATATTTACTTAACTTTATACTGAAACTGGATCTTAAAACTTGAGCTCAGTTTCTTTGTTTTTTTTTATGGAAACAGTTAATGTATGAGTCAAATAAATGAGCATGGATTGCTAAGGTTCAGAAGCTTAACCAAGAAACTATATTGTCACACTTTACACATGTGCAGCAAAACAAAAATTGCCTGTCACTAAGTCACCAGCTGACATTGTTTAAGTATCTGTCTTTACTTTCTGACATCTGCCTCCTTGTCTCTTGTAATTTCTTTATCAAATTTGAATAAAACAGCTTCACAGAATATAGAAACAAGCTTTAAGCCAGACTTCATATCATTGTGTTATAATGCTAACCTTTTTTAAAGTAGAAAAAATGTGAGATTTATGGTCATAAGTTATTTTTTAATAAAAATGCATTGTTTGGTACATTAAATGAATTGATTCATATTCTGTGGGGCTGTTGATTGTTGCCATTGTTTTTTGTTCTTGGGTGAAACTAGACATCCCAAAGCATCAAACTGATATTTCCATTTTTTGGGATGAATAGATGCTCTCAGTCCAACTTCAGATAAGAGCATACTTCACCCTCTTTTGAGTCTTGACTTGTGAACTTTAAAAAGCGAAAATGGTTCAACACTATCATGAAAAGAAATCTCAGCAAAAAGGTTTCAATGACGTCAAATCTTGCATCAGGCAAAATTTATAGTCATTGATATTCTACAACTGTTTGAAATTTCTTTTCCTAAATGGTTCTTTACAGGTATAAAATTGTGAGTTGCCAGAGAAAAAAAAGTTTGCCTCTTGCAACCACAATTTTGGTTTGTATTCCATTTTCTTCTTTTTACTCATCATCATCTACAAGCAGACTGTAAACTAACCCTGCTCTCCCAATCAAATCTGCTTACTTTCTCCCTGCTCACCACTTCCTGTCAACCTGACCAATCAGGATGTAGACACTGAATATTCTGAGGCTGGCCACACCCCTACAGAGACCGATTATTACTATGAGGAGGTCCCACAGCCAGATGGTGAGGTGATTGGACAAGAAGAGATACCTGTACAGGTAAAAAGAAAATGACACACATCAAGTCAAAAAAGACCAAATGGATGGATATTTTTATACATATATGATAAATCTGGAAGATTTGTTAATTTCCTTAGATTGGATAAAATGATTAGTGCAATAAAATACAACAACCTAGAAGTAAACTCAAGAGATTTCCATCTTCAAACTAAAGTTATATAATACCTGTATGATGGTGAGCCCAGTCTTTGTAGTTTAACAAAGTAGTGAGAGCTCTGTGTCCTTCTTTATATGCTTCTAATCTCACATTACAGTGTCTTTTGCATCAATGCCATGTAGCAAGACAAGAGGAAACCTTGTCAATAAAGAATGTATTATATTAATCTGCTTGTATCATCAAACATTTTTATGTGGCTCTATTTTTCCTATCAACAAGATTTCTATTTTGTTCTCATCTCAAGATTCTTGGCTGATATATAAAAAAAAAAAAGTCATCTTGGAATAAGAACAAAAATCTTGTGAAAAACAGGTCCACATAGGAATATTTGACATGCAGTTTTAATCATAGAAACAAAAGGAGATAAATATAATGCATTCTTGTTTGGAAAAAAAGTGTCTTACAGTTATTAGTGAGGGTTACTTCATAACCTTTAATTGACAGAATTTAAAAATGAGTATGTTATAGCTCTGATCTGTTCAATTAGAATTACAACATCAAACTTCTGTTGTCTATTAACGTATGTTAGGTGACTTTATTAACTTTGTTTTCAAATGTTTATGTTAAAATGTTTTGGTACTTTGGAGAAACCTTTTATAATGTAAAAACATACAAGCATTACAGGCTTTTATAAAAAAAAGGCAACATATATTCCCCTTGGATTCATATTTGTTCTTATAACATGCATGGTAAGTACACAAGTAAGATACTATAGTATTTGCTTTGCATAGTACAGCACATAGCACAAGCTTGTCTTTCACAAAGTTTGTTATTATCAGTTTTGTGAGCTCAGAAATGTTAAAAGTAAATGTCCTGAGCATAGTGTCGCTTTTTTATTGTGCAGCTTTTAAAATAAAGTTTCTTATACACAGATCTGATAATAAGATGCTTTGGTAAAAACCTGCAGGTATAAGTCAAATGATTAACAGAAGATTTAGAGTAGCAGAATAAATCTGCTTCAACATAACTCACCTGAAACAAATCAGACTGGATCAACAGCATTAAGGACCCACAGAGTCTGAGGTCTGCCACATGTCTGTTTTATTCCAATGTCACTGTATATTTGCAAAAGGTAAGACTTATTTTTTGTATATGCTCCCTTCTTGCACTCTCCCCTGTTTTTACTTTTCTTACTAACATTTTTCCATACCTTTTATCTTCATATTATTCCTTCCTCCTTTTGCACTCTTATTTTTCCTTCTTTGAATCTTTCTTTCGGGCTTCTGTATCTATCCTGTCGCGGCTTTAATGAACCCATCGTAGCCCCAGGTGGAACCAACCTTGGTGGGAGAGGAGGTAGATGCCACCAAAGCAGGCGGTGTGCATGAAGAAGTCTTCACTGAGGAGTATGTGACTGGAGATGTGGGCCTTAAGGAATACGACTATGCCTACAGAGACTACAGTGACCCTTTACCAGAGACCGGAGAGATCGATGCCTACATGGGTCCCGCCTTGTCCGCTGTGACGGACGAGGGAGGTGTGAGTAATTTTGCTTCAGAGGCAAAAATAAAAATCAGTTTCAACCAACTCTGAATCCTAGACTTCACCTAATTGTATTCAGTCCTCATATAGAGCATGTTTGAGTTTTTCATTCATCACAGACCAATACAGAGAGGGATTTTATTAGTTTTTCTGTTTTTGTTTGTTTGTTTTTTACAATTCAGACCAAATAATTTTCCTATTTAAAGTGATTAATGTGAATATAATTGCTGATATACATTGGTTGTTTTTTTTTTTCTAAAAGCTGGTATAGCAGTGCTGGCATAAACATCAGTTTTAGTTTAATACTACTAAATTTAAAATTGCTACTAAAAGGTTCATTTGTAATTTTTAGTTCTGTATTAAGCCAGCTCAATCAGTCAAAGAGGAACAAGTATGTAAGTATGTAGATCAATTCAAGACCTATAAGTCATATTGGTGGTTGAAACCGATTTTATTTTTTAAATGCATAGTAAGCAACTTAGACCCTTGAGGAGATTGCTTTAGTTATTAGCAGCTGTTAGATATCCTAATAAATGAAAGCAGTAACTCTTACATACATTGAAAAAAGGGGCATTTGGAAGTTAAACAGTCTTTAATGCCATTTTTCTCAGTGTATGGCTTTGTTTAGTTTTGCTAATCAGAGATGGCTTTTATTTATGCAATAAGTGTATAAAAGTAATGGTCTGGCACAGTTGAGAGCCACAAAATCAGAAGGAAAGGAAAGTTTGGAAGCTTTCACAAACAAAACAGGTTGTAATTTTTATCACTTTGATTTCAACACTACTAAAATGTGGGTAATTGCGTTGTTGGCTTTCTCTGCGCATGTTGTCATTTACTTTCAGTGGCCATACTTTTTTTTTTGTTTACAGTTTAAATGTTAAACTTATAATTACTCCATTTTGTTCCTGGACACTTGTGTGTTTTCCTCAGGCCACCATTAGCGGCCAGAAAGGAGAAAAAGGAGAACCTGCTATCTTGGAGCCTGTGAGTTACTAATAATGTTTAAACCACTTTTTATAATCAGGTATATTTAGTTTGGCTAATTTTATGAAATTTTTTAAAAAAAAATTTGCCTGTCAAAAAGCAAAAAGTTAAGTAATTTCTGGATTTTAGAAGAGGCCAATGAAGAGGATTTAATGTAAATGAAAGTCTTCAAAGCCTTTTGTCCTTAAAGAGCAGCAAAAACACTAAACATGTTTCTCAGGTTTAGTAAAAATAATATATACTTGATTTATTCAGTGCATATTTTTGTCACAATCTTTTACACTGTAGTTATATTTCTGATTGTTATTAATAGAAGATTGATACTGCACTGAATTGAATGTGCTGTTTGTTTGTTTTTTGTCTCAGTAAAAGCATTTTAACTTTATTTTGCCTGTTTCAGGGAATGTTGATTGAAGGTCCCCCAGGGCCTGAAGGACCTGCTGTAAGTAAATAAATTCATTTTTTCTGAAATTAAGTTAATTCTTATGATTTTGCCATTTCTTTATATTTCTTAGTTCCTAAGTTTGATGTATTCATCCTTTATGCTCATATGATAATGTTATTTTTCTTCCTTTGTCAGGGGCCTTCCGGACCTCCTGGCCCTTCAGGACCTCCTGGTTCTGTTGGTGACCCTGGAGAGAGGGTAAATTTGTTTTCTTTCTTTTTTAAAGTTCAGATTATGTGCATCAACAGTTCTGAGAAATGAGAGGGTACTGCAATTTACACTTTCAAGGGGATCTATTTTGTTTATATCTTCTTTACACCTGTCTTCTTTACCACTCCTTGTTTCCTTCTTGCAGGGTCCTCCTGGTAGGGCTGGTCTGCCTGGAGCTAATGGAGTTCCTGGACCTCCTGGAACCTCAGTCATGCTGCCTGTAAGTTGATTGGTGATCAACATTGATTAGGTGTACAGCTTTGCCTCATTGTTTTAAAATCTCTTCTTTTTCTTTTTGCAGTTCCGCTTTGGTCAGAGTGGAGGCGATAAGGGACCTGTTGTTTCTGCACAGGAGGCTCAGGCAGCAGCCATCTTGTCTCAGGCCAGGGTCAGTTATTATTTTTGTTTCACATTTTAACATTGTATGTAGTTAGTTTTTCCTGATGCACTTAAACAGTTTACCAAATAAGTCATTAAGTAATGCTAAACAAAATGAAATATGTGACAAAATCTACTAAGGCTGCTGATATAAAATTAGCAGCTAATATAACACTAAATAAAAAATGTGAAACATCTTTGTGATGTCATAGCAACGCAGACGTAAAGATGATGTAGAATAAGAATAACCTTTTGCTACAGAATTCTAACAAACATCATAAACAGTCATATTTCTCAATCATTGTTGATTTTGAAATTTTTCTTTCTCTAGATGGCTCTGAAAGGACCTCCTGGAGCAATGGGATTTACTGGACGTCCGGGACCCCTGGTGGGTTATTTCTCATTTGGACCTCTGTAAATTCTTATCAAGAGTTGGTGATAACTGTCACCATTGACAAATTTTAATTTAACATCAGATCTTTTATGAACTCTTCTTTGTTAATTGTTGTCTTTATTAAATTTTTGCACTTTTAATTCCATAATCCCTAAAATACATGACATTACAAGCAGTACTGATGATGATGATATTGTTTATTTTAGGGAGGTCCAGGAAGTCCTGGTTTAAAGGGAGAAAGTGGAGACCCTGGTCCTCAGGTAAATCAGTCACTTTACTAAACTTGTCATTTGTCCTTTTATTTATTACAGCCACTAAATCACAGACATCTGTTTTTTTTGTTAGGGCCCTAGAGGACCGCAGGGTTTGTTGGGTCCTCCAGGCAAATCAGGAAGAAGAGTAAGTATAAACAATTAGTGATTTTTGTTAAGCTTTTATTTGTTCTATTTAAATTTACACACTGGGAGAAAACACTTGTTACATAAAGTTGATAGCATTTAGCAAACATTGATGGCATAGCTGTCCTCTGTAGTTTTTAGCACTTCCATAAGTCCAGAATGGTGTTTATCAGTACATAACTTCCTTTTTGGTAATGTTTCAGTCATCTGTTTTTTCATATATCACCTAACAGAACTATCTATAGATGAGACAGACTATGCCACGGTATCATTTTAATATATTTTTTCTTATTATCTTCCTAACAGGGTCGTGCTGGTGCTGATGGTGCTAGGGGAATGCCAGGAGAGCTTGGAGTCAAGGTAAAGTAATCTTTCTCATGTTATGTATTTGATATAATCTAAATTCTTGTCAATTTGCATAAATGTGTCAACATTATTTTTGTTTCGTAACCACCTTCTTCAACGCAGTAGTGTATCTCACAAGTATGTGTATTTGTCTCAGGGTGATCGTGGATTTGATGGTCTTCCTGGTTTGCCTGGTGACAAAGGACACAGAGTAGGTCAAACAATAGTCAAATATTTTTTTCTTTGTTTATTTGTGTAATATTATCATCAATCTTTCTTTTACTCTTTCATCTTGTCAGGGTGACCCAGGACCAATGGGACCATCAGGATCTCAAGGAGAGGATGGAGAGAGGGTACGTGCAGAATAAAAAAAAGAATCCTAAATCATATCAAAGATTTTTTTACCTTGTGTCACTCCATATCAATCATTCATTCATTCATCCATGATATGCTGTTTCTGTGTGATTATAGGGAGACGATGGAGACGTTGGACCCAGGGGTCTCCCAGGTGAACCCGTGAGTGTTTCCATGACAACCAAACAGATTTTACAACTCTCCCTGTTGTCTTTGTTTTTGTCATTTACATTTAGTATACAAATACAATTCTTTGTTTTACCAAAACATACTGAACCTGTTGCTTTATGGCACTTACATTTGGAGTATTGTTTTACAACCTGCTATCCACTAACACTGAATTATTCCTGATTGGTAGATCACCTTTTTCCAATGTAGGTGTTGTTACTGCAGCAATTTGTTTTGGAACATCACGTTTCTTACTTGTTTATTTATTGTGTTTTTCTGTTATTGAATTTTGTCTTATCTTGAACGCATATCTGTGTTGTTGTCTTTATGTTTTTTTTTAGGGACCCCGTGGTTTGCTTGGGCCTAAAGGTCCTCCTGGAGTCCCTGGACCTCCTGTGAGTAAAAGGCTTTTCAAACTCTACTATTCTACTTTATTTTAGCAGGATTAGGTTTTCCTTCTCTGATCACTGAACACCCACAGAAACACTTGAAACAACATGCTGTAAACTAATCAAACAACTAAACCAGTAATCTAAAAATGAGCAGTTTTTGTTTTGTTTTTTTAAAACAATATTTGGTGACAACAAAGGTTCAGATAGCCAAGTCTCAACTATAGATTTGATACCCGTACATTACTTAAGTGTTTAGTGTTTGAGTGAAATTGTATATTTTTTTGTTTTTGTTTCAATCTTGTTTTTTATGTATCCATATTTTGTAGCAGCACCAAGAAAAGCATTGTCCTTAATCCTTCATTTGTACAGTTAATGTTTTTAACTATTGTCTGTTTGGTGAGTCTTATGTGCATCTTCTCCCCTTAGGGTGTACGAGGAAATGATGGACCTTATGGTCCCAAAGGAAACTTGGTCAGTAACATTTACTAGTCCATCATGTAATTAAAGTATATATATATATATATTATAGTATATATATTCAGTATTTCTAGGTGTTTTTTTTCTTCCTCTGGTGTCTTTCAGTCACCACTTTACTTTTTTCTTGTCTCTTAGGGTCCCCAAGGTGAGCCAGGACCTCCTGGTCAGCAGGGAACCCCAGGAACTCAGGTGAGCCAACCTATCTGTGGCACTGTATTTTTATTCTTCAGTATTAGCTAAAACATAGGTATGTGTTGGAAGTACACAATTTAATTTGATTGCTATTTACCCATTATCATTTGATGTACCTCAGCATCATTTATTCTCATCAGTATATAATCAGACATCAACACATTTTCATTAATATACAAGCAATTATTCTAAATCAGAAGTGTTTTTAATTTAAAATGCTGCATCATTGTTGTTTTCACACTGATTCCACTATATGCCTGCAAAGTAAAGCAGCTCTTTTAAAGCACCTCTAGTCTTTACCATCTTAGCATTGACAATATATTACAAACAAGTTAGTTTTTACTTAATTCTATGAATCACATGTAATGTCAATTAAACAAGCTGTACTCAGAGTCCTCTTCCTGGGCTTTAGTTTAGTTGTTTAGTGCAGGTGTAGCAGTTTTATGAAATGAAGTTTGTGGTTGGAACTATGAAATATATTACAGTTACATATTTCTGAAACTTCATTATTCTTCTGAGGCTGTAAAATCACCAATTAAAGATTGTATATTACATTTACATTCTGATGGCATTATCTTTGCATCAGAATGCATCTTAGAATTAAAGAAATTACACATCATTGTTATATACACACATACACAAAGGTAAATAAATTCAATTAAAATTTAGAAAATGTGACAAGTCTTTTTGCATGTTTGTTTCTGCAGGGAATGCCAGGACCTCAAGGACATACTGGACCCCCAGGAGAGAAAGTAAACTATGACTTATAGATTATTTTGTAGATTATAGATACTAAAGTGTTGTGAATCTTCAGAAAAAATAGCCTTTATAAACTCTGTAGTCTTTTAATACTCAAGAACTTTCTAAAAAATTAGAATTATTTAACCTTGTTTCTTTTAAAAGTTAATTTTGGGCATAAATGGCAGTATGTTCACAGGTAGATATTCACAGCAATGTGTGTTTGACTAATTTCATAAGAAACTAGACAGAGTTACTAATAGGATATCTCTGCAGCTTTTTATCCACATAGAGGATTTATTTTGCTTTAAAAACTTCCAATTCAATTTAATTGGAATGCATCAAAATGCCACTGGACTACAAACAGATGCTTATAGTATCTCTCAAGAGAAGCAAACAGAATAGTGTCATATTTTAAATATGAGATGCTTAAAATAAGAATTGTTTTGGAATATACAGTATATGTCATGATATAATCAACTCATGATCGTCTTGTCTTCTTTTCTAGGGTCCCACTGGAAAGCCAGGTTTGCCAGGGATGCCTGGAGCTGATGGCCCTCCTGTAAGTTTGTCTTTATTAAATTATATGATATAGTTATAATGAAATAAAATAGACTCCACCAGTACTGCATAGTTTTCTAGAGACTCAAGCTCTTGGTTTTTTTTTTCTCAGGGTCACCCAGGAAAGGAGGGGCCTTCTGGGACTAAAGGAAACCAGGTAGGTGTAACCCAATTACAGCAATATTCTTCATTTCACCTAGGAAATAAATAAAGTATTTTTCTATTTATCTACAGAAACTCAATTCATTCAGTTTCATGCTTTACTTGTATCTTGCACTTTAACCTCAACTTTCTTTCTATGATTTTCTCCAGGGTCCCAATGGTCCTCAGGGCGCTATTGGCTATCCTGGCCCTCGTGGCATCAAGGTCAGTACTCTGAATTTATTTAAAAAAAAATCTATATTTATATCAAGGTGTTCATGGAAAGTAACTGCTTATTTTGTCTGAAGATGAAAGTACTTTACAAGTTCTGTTTTTTTGGAGGGAGGGTATTTTATATGACGTGTTTATTTAGACTAAACAAATAAAAGATTTTTGTGTGATTGCATTCTTTCATATATCAGTGTATTGATGATGTAGTTCCTTTATTGCAGGGAGCTCAAGGAATCCGTGGTCTAAAGGGCCACAAAGGAGAGAAGGTAACTCGTTCATTACAGTTTAATGCCTCTCAATATACAACAGTAATGATGACATATATTTTTGTTGACATATGATAGCAATATGTTTATAAAGATACAAGATGTACTCATTTGTTTTTATGTCTAGGGAGAAGATGGTTTCCCTGGAATTAAGGGAGATTTTGGTGTCAAGGGAGAACGGGTAAATTAAATTACAGATTAACTGGTTGGTTTGTTGGTTGTATCACGTTATGTTGCAAAGATTTGTGCTGCATATGCACTGAATATTATTTTTTTTATAACTTTGTTTTGTTTCTCACTGGTAGGGTGAAATTGGAGTACCAGGACCCAGAGGAGAGGATGGTCCAGAGGGGCCAAAGGGTCGAGTTGGACCTCCTGGTGATATTGGAACACTTGGGCTTGCTGGGGAGAAGGTATGACCCTTTCAGAAAATAATTTTCTGCCCTCTTAAGGTTGAATGTGTGATTTAAATAAAACAGGTGTGACATATTTTCATGGTAATTAGTTCTAAATTTGCTTGTATTGTGTTTGAATGGCACATAGTCATTTTATTTTCTTATAAAATTTGGTATAAAGTCTGGTGATTTGTATATGTTAGTTGCTGCATCATACTAAACAATGTTACTGCAAGATATAGTGACATAACTACATCACACCAGAGAATAAAAGTAGCACATTTAAACTATCAGTAACCTTGTTATAAAGTTTTATTTGTTGTGTGTAACAGGTCATCAAGCATAACTAATTGTGAAAAATGATGTCATTGCCGTGTTTTTACAGGGTAAACTTGGTGTTCCTGGACTTCCTGGATATCCTGGAAGACAAGGACCCAAGGTAAGAGAAACATTTTTACAGCATGAATTAATGAACAAGTTAATTTTACATGACTGCTGATACTGAGTTTTCTGCTTGTATTTTAGGGATCTCTTGGATTCCCTGGATTCCCTGGTTCTAATGGAGAGAAGGGAACAAGGGTAAGCTGTTAATACTGTGAAAGATTTCAGTTTACTGAGGTTAAGCTAAGAATAACTTGCATAGAGAAGTCTAGTGTGTATTTCACTTCCGTTTGTAACTTTTTTCTTGTCTTAATCAGGGTGTTTCTGGAAAACAAGGACCAAGAGGACAAAGAGGACCAACGGTACCTTTTCTCATTCATTCAGCTTGTAAAAGCCACTCTGCTCTGTCTTTTTGTTAAATCAAGGTATTAAAGCGTAACTAAACAGAAGCTAAAAAATCAGAAATTTCTATGCAAGCCTGTCTGACCTCTGACCTCATGCAGCATCCCTGATGGATAATGCAGCATTTAGAAATTAAAGCACTGGGGGTCAGCAGAGATGAGGTTTTGTCAGCATGTATTTAAAGGGTGTTAAGCTACACTGATTATAATAATTTAATAAAATTTGATTTGTTTGTGCCCATCAGGGTCCCAGGGGTCAGAGGGGACCAAGAGGAGCAACTGGGAAATCAGGAGCAAAGGTTTGTCTAAACAAACAAGAACTTTGTCCACACATGTGCTTTTCAGTTGTAAACAATTTTCTTGTTATTGCTGGTAATGTTAATAATTTATGATTTGAATCAGATTCTCAAAGCATGAATTTTATTTTCAGTTCCTTTTTTTTTTAAATGTGATTTATTTAAAATAATTTATATATTTATTTTCTTTCTTCTTCCCTTAAAATATCCTAGAACTGGACTGAAGTACAAATAATAAATAAAAGCAGTTATTTTTAATATAAAGTATAATGATATTTATCGTGTTGTTTCCTGTCAGGGAACATCTGGAAGTGATGGCCCTCCTGGTCCTCCTGGAGAGAGAGTGAGTTCTTATTTATCACTACAATAAACCTTCAAGCTTTTTATTAGAGCTTGTGTCTGTGCATCATTATAAACAACTGTAGGACTTTTAATTTCTCTCCAAGTACATGTTCTTATTACATATCGTATGATGTGATCTCACCAGGGATTACCCGGACCTCAGGGAGCCAATGGTTTCCCCGGACCGAAGGGACCTCCTGTAAGAAAATATTTTGATTTAATTTTTTATAAAATGATAATAGATTTACAGTTTCAAGGCTTTGTCACTTGGCTTTTATTGTATTTCATTCCATTACTGTCTCAGGGTTAATGTTCTCTTTTTGGTTTTTATAAGAGCTTTCTTCTAAGCAAAAGTTTAGTTTATATGTTATTAATATATATCAAAATAACTTTACAGGGACCACCAGGAAAGGATGGACTGCCTGGACATCCTGGACAGAGAGGAGAAGTTGTAAGTTGTATTTTGTTGTTTGTTTGTTCTGGTGTATGTTATCCAGTCACTTACATAAAATGTTTCAGTTGTATTTAATCCGTTTGAGTGAAACTGATGATAGTTATAAGTTGAACTGTTTTAAAGGGATTCGTCACAACCATTATGATACATTTGAACAGCAGAGTGTGTTTGATATTTTGCGAGTTATCTGTTGACCGAGTTTTTGTCTCCCAGGGTTTCCAAGGTAAAATGGGTCCACCTGGACCTCCTGGAGTTGTAGGACCACAGGTAGGTTGATTCATCATAATAACCATTTTCTCATTACTGATACTTTGAATTCAATTTTTCACAAAATTTATATCAAAGTAACCAGTTTAACAATTCATATTTTTTGGTATTGCACTTTATTTCTGCTGTAACATCTTTTTCTCTCCGTCCTTTCACCTCTATCCTTTCAGGGTCCATCAGGAGAAACAGGTCCTATGGGTGAGCGTGGCCATCCCGGACCCCCTGGTCCACCAGGAGAGCAGGGACTTCCTGGTCCCTCAGGGAAAGAGGGCACTAAGGGAGATCCTGGACCTCCAGGAGGCCTTGGGAAAGATGGGCCCCCAGGTCTGAGAGGATTCCCTGGAGAGAGAGGACTTCCTGGAACCCCTGTGAGTATCTCTGAGAAATACAGCATCCAACACCAAACTTTTACCAATATGTTTGTTCTTTCATCCCTCACAAAGCCACCAATCCCAACACAATCACATTCCCAAAGGTTTAATAACATAACACGTGATTTATTATTTGAGCTGTCAGACTCTAATTTGAACAGAGTGATGCATAAAATACAGGAAAAATTTTATTCATTTGAAGTTATACAGAATATGAGAAGAACTGAAGGTATGGTAGAGGTGCAAGTGAGTAGCCAAACAAAAATGGGCACTGATCTACATTTTTAAAGCACTGCACATAATAAGAGAGTTGTAAAGTTTTGACTTTTTCCTTTTATTTAAAAAAAATAAGTAGTGTTTTTATTACGGGATTAGTTTTTTTGGTTTGGTTTGGGGTTTTTTTTTTTTGCTTTTTTATGTTTTCAGTTTTGCTAAAAAAAAAAACATTGAATATAGTATTAAGTTGATGTGCAAAATTGATTTAACCCTTTTAATGTTTATTTTCAGGGTGGTGGAGGACTGAAGGGAAGTGAAGGACCTGCTGGACCTCCTGGACCTGCTGTAGGTTTTAAAACCATCTTAGTTTTTATTTATAACATTTAAAACAGTAATCTCTTGCTAGTTTTTGGTGAAAGTAATGCATATATTTTTATATTTATTTTTTTATTATAATATTGTGTTTTGTGGAATATTTCAGCCAGTGATGATAGTATATCTTACTATTTATCATCTGGTCAACACCTACTGTAGATTTACTGCCTTTGTGCATTTTTTAGGGTTCTCCTGGTGAGAGGGGATCTGCTGGAACTGGTGGACCTGTGGGACCTCCTGGCAGACCAGGTCCTCAGGGCCCGCCTGGACCAGCTGGAGAGAAGGGAGTTCCTGTAAGTATTCTGGAAGTTATTTTGGCAATAATAAACTTTGCACATCATATTTTTTGTATCTAGCTAAATAAAAAACATCTCACTTTTTCTTTTCTTTTCCCTGTTAAGGGTGAAAAAGGCCCCATTGGCCCAGCAGGTCGGGATGGAGTTCAGGGTCCAGTGGGTCTGCCTGGCCCTGCTGGACCACCTGGAGTACCTGGAGAGGATGGAGATAAGGTCAGTAACTCCTTATGACAGTCCTAACACTGAATTTACCATGTTAATCTTAATAAGCTTTAGGAAGATTGTTTTATATCTATAATTAGAATTTACCAATTATTGACAGATTTATAATTAGGTAGTCTGTACTTATTCCATATAAAATAAGCTTATTTATGAGTCTTATGTATAATATATTTATTACCCTGAAGAAAAGAAGTTGCTACAGATTTGTCAAAAACAAATCAAATAAATCAAAATAAATTTATTTTTTGGTTTCAGGGTGAAGTTGGAGAACATGGTCAGAAGGGCGCCAAAGGAGGAAAAGGAGAGCATGTGAGTGATTTAAATTTAGCACTTTTTCTTTTAAATGGGAGGAATCCAAAAATGTTTCAAATTAGGTATTTGTTTCTCTGTTACATAATGTTTGTTGTTTTCATTAATAGGGTCCTCCTGGTCCACCTGGCCCAATGGGTCCTGTTGGTCAACCTGGTCCTGCTGTGAGTAGAAACAGTTTGCAATGCCAATCTGGTTTTGAGTTCATAGACATGTATTCTTACCTCCGGGTGTTTATTTTTCTTCTTCTGTGTTGCAGGGAGCAGATGGGGAGCTTGGACCAAGGGGGCAGCAGGGGCCTTTTGGAGCCAAAGGTGATGATGGATCTCGAGGATTCCCAGGTGCCCCAGGACCAATCGGACTTCAGGTAAACAGTCCGAATAGGAAATAAAACTTTTTATTCCAGACATCAAACTGGTTGTTTTTATAGCTTGAGTTACACATTTGTGTTAAGTTCCTCAGCTAAGCTACAAAACAAAACTCTTCAAAATGTGTCCTTCTGTTCTGCAGGGACTGCCTGGACCATCAGGTGAGAAGGGAGAGACAGGAGACGTTGGACCAATGGTGAGTTTTAAAACTTTATAATTACTGTAACAATGGATGATGCAATGTTTTTATGACAATAAAAATAATAAATTTGATTAAAACAAAAGCTTCTTTATGTTTCCAGGGTCCTCCAGGCCCTCCAGGACCCCGCGGCCCTGCTGGACCCAACGGAGCTGACGTGAGTTTTTAGAGCTTTTTAGTTGGTTGTGGCTTATATTATGTCCAATTAGATTAATTGAATAGAATAGTATTAATTTAGGTTTTAGTTATAGTTCATATTCTACCAAACAGAAAATCAATTTCTAGTTTTTTCTTTTGCTATGAATTATTTTACTCCATTTATTAGAATTTGAAGTTATCAGTATCAGATTTTTTTTGTCTGATTTGTTTTGTGTGTTTCAGGGTCCGCAAGGTGGTCCTGGTGGTTTGGGTAATCCTGGACCTATTGGGGAAAAGGTGAAACACAGGAGGGAAAATTCTGCACAAGTTTACTGATTTCCAATAAAAACCTGATTTTAAATATTTATTGTTTGCTCCACAGGGAGAGCCCGGTGAAGCTGGACCACCTGGAGTCGTAGGAGAGCCTGGAAAGAAGGTGAGTACCTGTGTGTCTGACCCAAACGCTGAGAACTTATATGCCTTCTAAGTAAATGTTCCTTTTCTGATTGGTATTTATAATTCAACTTAAAAAAAAACTACATGTCCCTGTTGGCAGGGTCCTCGTGGAGAGCGTGGAGAGAAGGGAGAGGCTGGACAACCTGGAACTGCAGGAACTGCAGGAGGGCGAGGAGGACCTGGAGACGACGGACCCAAAGGAAACCCTGTATGACACAGAATGAAACGTTAAACTGTCATTTACATGAATGATTACACATCTTCTGATCTCTGAGATCTGTTGTCTCATTTCAGGGTCCTGTTGGTTTCCCTGGTGATCCTGGTCCCCCTGGTGAGGTTGGACCCAGAGTAAGTGTCTTTTATATGTATATACATATATAATTTAGCGATTTATTTGTTAGACTTCAGATCTATGCTGTAACTGGTTTTACAGATATAATACTAATCAAAACTGACTTTGCTTTCAGGGTCAAGATGGTGCCAAGGGAGAAAGAGGAGAGGACGGTGAACCTGGAGAGTCTGTAAGTAGAATAATTTAACACATTTTGTAACACAGCATTTTAATGTTTTAGTCTCATAATATTTATCAAACTGCAGGGTTCCCCAGGACCTCCTGGTGAGAATGGCCCACCTGGCCCACCAGGAAAGCGGGTAAGCTCAACATGAGCGTTCGATAACCCAATCCTGCCATGGAGTTTAATACTTCTTACATATTTTCATGTTTTGTTTTTTTTTTTGCCAGGGCCCCGCTGGAACAAGAGGACCAGAGGGACGCCAAGGAGAGAAGGGAACCAAAGTGAGTCCAGATCTTTTAGTGCATTTTACGTCTAACAAATCAAAGCTGTAAATATACAAATACATGCCAGCTCCATAGCAGGTCAGTGATAGAGATGGTATCTGTTTTAGTCATAGTGGTTATTACACAGGATCCCAAACCTCAGAATAACTTGTTTAGAGCACTTCACAAATAAAAAAATAAGAATTTATTATTTAATAAATGATACTGATAATCATCATCCTTCACAGGGAGATCCAGGTGCAGTTGGACCCCCAGGAAAGACTGGCCCTGTTGGTCCACAGGGTCAACCAGGAAAACCAGGAACAGAAGGTCTCAGAGGACTCCCAGGATCAGTGGTAAGTTATTTTTGTACTGGTAAATCCAGGAACTACACCTTTAGGTGTATGGGAGACCACCTGCTGAATGTGCTTTACTGTGTTTCAGGGTGAGCAGGGAGCTCCAGGACCTGCTGGACAGAAAGGACCACCTGGACCTGTTGTAAGACAGTTTTACTTTTTAGTTTATTTTATTTAACCCTGAACCTTGGTCTACAGTTTGACTATAGAAGTAAATTAATTTCTTCTCACCTCCACCACCTCTTCACTCTCATCCATGCAGGGACCTCCTGGTTTGCCTGGCCTTCGTGGAGATCCTGGTGCAAAAGGTGAGAAGGGACACCAAGGTCTTATCGGTCTGATTGGACCTCCAGGAGAGCAGGGAGAAAAGGGAGACCGAGGTCTGCACGGGCCTCAGGGATCGAACGGACCCAAGGGAGAGCCTGTAAGTTTAAGTTCATCATTATTCCTGTTTATTTTGAAAACACTGCATGAAACTTATTTTCTGTTTTATTTCAGGGAATGACTGGAGGTACTGGACCCATCGGCCCTGCTGGTCCTCCTGGTCTTCCTGTGAGTTCCTCTACCATTTTATCCCAAGAATATATCATCTTTTTTATGCCCATCTGATTCAGAGTAATCGTAATTATTGGAATTAAAGTCTCATGTCTTTTTTTAGGGTCCTCAAGGTATCAAAGGAGCAAAGGGTTCAACTGTGAGTAAACAAAACTTTTAAAATGGTTTGCCATGAAGTGAGGGCAGTGTTTTTTTTTTAAATGTAAATATAGGAATTATTTTTATTCTAAAATCTTTCATTTTCTGTTTTTTTTTTAGGGAGGAGCTGGTCCAAAGGGAGAAAAAGGTACACAAGGACCAGCTGGACCTCCTGTAAGAGCATCACCTTTCCTTGAAATACTAAAGTGTAAATTAAAATGTAAATTTATCTTACTTACTCATTGCATTAAAATGTTAACTTTTATCCTAGGGCCCACCAGGTGAGGTCATTCAGCCTCTGCCCATCCAGAGGAGTCCCAAGTCCAAACGCTCCATCGACGCCAGCCAGATGCTGCCCGAGTTCGACCCCGACATGCCTGCCTCTGACACCGCTGGCACCAAGTTCCTGAAGGGCAGCGAAGGCATGGAGGAGATCTTTGGCTCTCTCAATTCACTCCGACAGGAGATCGAGACCATGCGTTTCCCTCTGGGCACCCAGGACAGCCCTGCTCGCACCTGCCAGGACCTGTACCTCAGCCAGCCGGACCTTAAAGATGGTACAGAACATGATCCACACATTTCATCATCCATCAGGCTTTGGATAGGTTTGATGATAATAACACTGAGCAATTCTTCTCTCTACAAAATTAATCAAGGGAAATTACACCTAAATTACATTATTTAATATTGCTATATTACCTAAGAACATCAAACTGAAATCTGAAAATAGCAACACTATACTCTGTCTAGTTTTACATGTTTTTTCCTCACCTTTCTTGTCCCTCTGCAGGAGAGTACTGGATTGACCCGAACCAGGGATGCTCCAGAGACTCCTTCAAGGTCCTCTGTAATTTCACTAAAGGAGAGACGTGCCTGTACCCCAGAAAAGGCATCGACACGGTCAGTCAAATTAATCAAATACACTTTAAAATCTTGAAAAATTACTAACAAGTCCAAGGTTGTTTAACAGAAAATGTCCTGTTTGTGAAACAGAGTGGAACTGTAAATCTGTTTTGATGGATATTTTCTTCAATTTTAAATCCCAAAGCTATTGTTTTTTTTGTTACATTTAAAATTAAACTTAATAACAATTTGTCCCATGTTGGTCTAGAATTGCTGTCTTTCTAAAATAAGTTGTACTTATTTTTCACCCTAAATTATGTTTGTTTGGACCTTCTGATGGCAGATAAAAATGAGCTCCTGGGACAACGAGGCTCCAGGATCATGGTACAGTCAGTTTGCCACTGGTAGTAAGGTTAGTAACCATCCATATGAAGACAGTTTAAGTCCAAACTTTTCTTAATTACTTCTCATTGTTGTTACTTTCTCAGTTCTCCTACGTGGACTCTAACGGTGAGCCCGTGGGCGTGGTCCAGCTGGGCTTCCTGCGCCTCCTGAGCGTCCAGGCCCGTCAGAACCTCACCTACCACTGCCACCGCTCAGTGGCCTGGGCCGACCGAAGTGCAAAGAACCACAAGAGGGCGCTGCACTTCAGAGGAGCCAACGACGAAGAGCTGAGCTACGAGACCAACCCTTACATCAAAGCCTTGATTGACGGCTGCTCTGTGAGTTCACAGTTGATTTTACAATCCTCCTCGCGAGTTTAACTGGACAACTGTCCCTGACATGTCTTTCTGTCTCTGCTTACAGTATCGTAAAGGCTTTGACAGGACAGTCCTGGAGATCAACTCACCACAGGTGGAGCATCTTCCTCTGCTGGACATCAAGGTGTCAGACTTTGGGGAGAGCAACCAGCAGTTTGGGTTTGAAGTAGGACCTGTCTGTTTCCAAGGCTAAAAACACAAACATACACACACTTATCAGAGAACAACACGCAAACACACACATATGATAGACCATCAGGCTCAGTAATTTGTAAATTACCTTGTAAATGATAAACACACACACACACTTACAGAGTTAATTTTGTGAGACAAACACACGCTCACGTACGTGCCTCGGGAAACCAACATCCTCCCAGCAACTTATGGACTTAAAAGGTCAAGAGGAGAAAATTTTAAAAACTTGTGAAGAGGAGAACATCGACTGGGAGCACAACAGTGAGGAAGGAGGAAATAAAAACCGAAGAATAAACGATCATTTCAGGAGCAGGAGTTTAAAGAGAGCCATCAACATGAGGCCTGAAGCCCCTCGTCTCCGACCCCATCTCACTCCCCTCCGCTGACACCCGTTTCCACTCAGACTTCCTGCTCTACCTCCCCCTCCTCTTTTTGAAAAAAGGGTCACTCTGACATTTTAACCCTGCAAACAACATGATTAACAATCAGTTTTAGGAGAATGAAGTTCTCCTGTTTCAATAACGGTAAAACTACTTATTTTGGTTCACAGCTTTAATGTCTGTTGAATTTTTTTTTTTTTACTTTAAGCTTTGAAACAAGTTTTTATCCATTTTTCAATAACTAAATCTAAATGATAAAACACCCACTGACCTGTTAATCATGTTGCTTACAGAGTAACTCTCACCTCACGTCCTGTCACACCAAAAGGAACCAAAAATAATCACGCCACCAGTTTCCAGCAGAACACAAACAGGGAACGGACCACCTGGTACCAGCAGGGTCTCTCTTATCTAACTCATCTTTACTGTCTTCATCCTGCATTTCCTCTTCAGTGAACTTCTTCTTTCTGACACTTTAAAGTTTTAGTGTCTAAAAATGTGATTCAGAGCTCAAACTGATAATTAAAACATACGTGGTGCTTTTTAAACATTTTTTCCAGAGTTGGACAAACAACAGGACATTAAATTAAAGCCATCACTTGTCGATTTAAATCAGATACCCACCAGACACCACTGCAGTATTTACTGAAACTTTTTTTCTGGGTACTTTTAAAAACTCCTTTTATTCTGCAGCAGTGAATAAAATGCACACTTTACTGAATGAAACTGTGTGGCAAGGTGCTAATTATACAAAACTCCAACATTTCTTTAGTCTCTTTACAGTTTCATGAAGCTTTTCTTTAGGGAAATGTGCATTACAATACATTTGTACAGAAATAGTGATATTCTATTGTATTTATTTAAAACAAACAGGGTGCTTTGAGATTAAAGTAAGAAGTTACATTTATTTCTAGCCGACGTGGCGTGTTTCAGTGGTATTTATTTGACGCGGCTCAACTGAAGCGATTGATTTAGATGTTATGAAGTCGCAGTCGGCTCGAGCTGCGACGCTTCTGTTCCCACCCTGACCAAACGCCTTTCGTTCAACCAAAGAATCTGTGGCCGTGTCTTCCTGAAATATCCCTTTTGTAGTGTTTTCATCAACTGTACTGTGCTGTTTAATTTTGCTTCCACTGTAATGATTAAATGGTGACTCTCCAGTTCCGTCACATTTCTGTTTTCTTGCAGTTTGACTCGACGTGTTTTGGTGTCCGGTTGTTGCTTTAGAGACCGAGGTTCTAAACTTATTAAACTAAATCTTTAATTATTTTAAATTTCAGAGACCACTTCGGGGGAGAGAGAGGCTGTTAGTTGGAGGGGATAAACATTTGTCAGCCCAGACGGAGAGAAAACTGATTCCTAAGATTATGGAGGTGATTTTTCCACCAGAGTTCTGGTTTTTATTTGTTTTCCTTTTAATTTAGTAATAAACCGGGGAGGGATAGTTAAAATCTAAGACAAAAGAACTTTCCTTCTTCAGAGAGAACGACCTCAACTATTTGTTTTATTGTGTTGAAGACATTTCAACATAAAGAAAATGGTGCTGAAAAGAGAAATAAGTATTATTTTATAATGTCTGTAAGTAATTTTTTTTAAATTCTTGTTTCTGTAATATATAATCTTTTTAAAAAGGGCTGATTGACTCTTGTTTTTCTTACACTTACGTCTCATTGTGGTATCTGTCTTTAAAGACCACAATGTTGCTGTTTTTACATGAAATCAACAGGAAGAAAGAAAACTTTCTTTAGTTGTAAACAAGTCTTCTTGCTTTCAGTAAAACAGGGATTTTCTACAATATACTTCTATCAGTGGCTTTCTATGGAGTTTGTGAAAAAGTATATTTAAATATCTTTATTTCACATGATAAACGTGTTAAAGTTGGTTGTCTTTAGGGTTATCTGCTGCCGCAGCACATCTGATATGTAAAATAAGATATTTTAAATGTTTTTAGACAAACTTCACCGAGGCTTTTTTAACGTATCCCTTTTTTACTTAAAGAAAGAAGCCCGAAGTTAACAGCTTCTAAATCCATCTCCAGCTTTCTTATTTTGTTTACATCATTTGCTAAAAAGATAAAAGAAAGCTATATATTTCTTGTAGATTTAATTTAGTTTGATCACGTATTTGTGAAGTAATTAAACTTTTTGTCACTTCTGCAGCTCGAACTGGAAGCAGAATTTACATTAATGGTTAAAGTCAAAAGTCTTCATGACACAAAAAAAATTGTTTTAGTAGTTTTGCTTTGACGTTTTCTTTGGTTGCATTGATTTTTTACGTTATACTTTATGTTTCTCTTGGCTCAGCGCGGCTCCTTACCTTTACAACGTGGTGAAACGGCGCCATCTTGTTGGCGTTCAGAAGTCCTGCTTCTCTCAGATTCTTGGTGCTGCTGAATAAAAACCAGAGGAAATAATGTTATTAAAACATGGAAACAACTTTCTGTGAATCGTTAAGACGCACATAAACATTATAAACAAAATCCAACTCATTTTAACTTTTAACACAAGTGATTATCTTTAAATATCATTAAAAAGTGAAAATTCTGCAGATAAACAGAAAATGACCACAACCTGAGCAGAGTCAGGTGAGCAACAAATTAAACTTTTAACCTTTGACAAAATGAAATTTGTTTCTAAACCCTTACCCTCCAACATGAGCTAACCTTTAACTTGTTGTATAAACACTTCTGTAATGAGTTAAATCAACACGTTAAATATTAAGTCTTTAACAGACACGGAGAGGAGATTAGTTTAATGTCTCACCTGTTTAAAATGAAGAGATCACAGCTTCAAACTTCATCTGGTTGTTTAAAAATCAGCCTCTGGATGAATCAAACTGTAAAGAGATAAAGAATATTAAAATTAAAACTGTTTCAACATCAATCTGAAAAATATTCACAGGCTTAAAAAGGCAGGTTTGAATCTCAGCTGCTTCTAATTTATTTAAAGAGGAAGAAAAAAGTTTACTTACCATAAAGTGATGGGAAATAAATACTTTATAAACATAAAAACAATATAATCTTTATATTCAAGTGTTTATTAATACAAACAGAATCTTCAGTCTGCAACACAAGTAGATTTACAAGAAATTATTTAACAAACTCACGATTAAATAGCTACTAGGGATAAATTAAACTGATTTGTTGCCATAATTATGAGGAAAATCTCTTCCTGCTGAGGTTCATCAGGCAGCTTTAACCCATGAAAAGTCCACCTGACAAAGTAAGACAAGTTTACTTGTTAATGAGAAGATGGTGCATGTTTATGGCTAACTTAGAGTAAGTTATGTTTTCTGCAGGCAGGGGATCTACCTGTCACTTCGATGCTGGCTCCTGTGATGTAACGAGAATCATCTGAAGCTAAAAAGGCACAAACATCTGCCACCTCTGAGGGACAAACAGAAACAGATTATTTCACTCATTCAGTGACTCTGATTACATCGTTTTAAAGCAGGAGTCTCCAGTCCTGATCCTGGAGAGCCTCCATCCTGCATGTTTACTTGTTTCTCTGCTCCAACACCTGATGTCAATCAATGGGTGATTAACAGGCTTCTGAATCAGGTGTGTTGGAGCAGAGAAACAAGGAAAACCTGCAGGACGGTGGCCCAAGAGGACCAGGATTGGAGACCTCTGTTTTAATAAACTCTGAGTAAAGACGTGAAACTTCTGAACAGACCTGCAGGTTCACCCATCCTTCCCAGAGGCACCAGGGGCAAAACCTGAAACATAAAACACAACGAGACGTGTTTTATTATGACCTAACTGCTGTTTGATAAACAGGAACGCAGAGAAATGTGAAGCTCGTGAGTCACTGATTAAGTTAATAAAATATTGTATTAGAGGTTTATTTTAACCAGACTTTAAATAATCTACATGAAACTACATGGGATTTTGTTTTCGCCCTGACAGATGAAGGGTTAATAACCTTGATGATAACTTTCTCTGGTACTTTATCCGTCATCGGAGTCGATATGAAACCAGGCAGCACGCAGTTACAACGAATCCCAAACCTGGGCGGAGAAAAATAACAATAAAATTAAACTTTTCAGCTCTCTGTGCGTCTGGATTTCTTCCTGCTGCAGCGCTTCTCTCACCTGCTGAGCTCTTTAGCAGCCGTCCTGGTAAAACCTTCAACTCCAGCTTTAGAAGCGCTGTAGTTCACCTGTCCGAGGTTTCCCACCTGCAAACATCATCCACACAGACAGAGGAGCAAATAACATTAAAAGGTTAAAAAAAGGATTTTACTGACTCAGTTATTTGTAGTGATAGTGACTGATTGTTCTGAGACTAAACCTTCAGTTTAAATCCAAAGATTGTGACATAAAGACACGAGTCTTGTCACACCTGCAGTTTTCTCACCTTTCCTAAGATGCTGCCCACAGTAACGATGGATCCTTTGGAAGCTCCACAGGCAACCAGAGCCTGAGCAACAGCCTGAGTCACCAAGAATGAACCCTGAGGGGAAAAAAAATCAAGAAATAATTCAATTTATTCTGATCATTCATTCATTAAATGCAGCAGGAATGTTTTATCTCTAAACTTATGTGACATTTAATTTAATAAACGGGTTTTTCCAAGGTTTTTCCCCCGGGGTTTAAGGGGTTAGGTCATTTTGTCCCAGGGCTAGGGTTAGGGTCTCCTCAGGGTTGAAGGGGTTAGGGTCTTTTGGCCCTGGGCTAGGGTTAGGGTCTCCTCAGGGTTGATGGGGTTAGGGTCTTTTGGCCCTGGGATAGGGTTAGGGTCTCCTCAGAGTTGATGGGGGTGGAAAACAATATTTGCTCTTTTTTTTAAAACTCTGAAGTTTTATTATGAACTCATTTAGGTGTAGTTTAGTGACGGAGCGGACAGATCGGCTACCTTCAGGTTGACCTGGATGACTCGGTCAAACTTCTCCTCCTCCATGTTGAGCAGGAAGTCGTCCTGAGTGATGCCTGCTGCCGTCACACACACCGAGGGAGGCTGGAAGTACTGAGTCTGCAGAGGGAGACAATGATGTTTAAAGAGAAGAGATGCGAAACACTCCCAGCTCGGTTCCAGCTGTTTTTCACACCTGTATACTCGTCACCAGCTTCTTTACGCTCTCCTTTGACGACACGTCCACCACAGCCGCCATGTGAACCTGCCCTCTGACGTTATTCTGCAGACTTGCCACTGTCTCATTGGCTGATTCCTCGCTGATGTCAGCAACCACCACCGAAGCTCCTTCAGAGGCCAAACGCTGGCACACCGCCCGCCCGATCCCACTGCCTCCGCCTGGGAAGAGTGAGAGCAAACAGGACACAAATCAGAGGAGGAATAATGGCCAAAATACTGCGGCTCTAAGTCTGAAAGAAAACAGTGTGGTAAATCTTTTTTATACGTTTATTATTTATTAATATTTAACCCAAAGAAAAAAACTTTAAAGGACAAGAGCCAAACTGGAACTACAAATTTGTTTTAAGAAGGATTGGAGCTTCGATATCAACCTTACAGAACTATGTCTTCATCAAAATCAAAGAAGATGCAGAACTGAGAGTAAAAACTAGAACCAACTTGTGTGTAACAAACGTGTGTGTAGGTTCAAGACCTACTGGACAGTCAGAACAACGACAGAGTTAAACACAAAGTGATCACATTAACTCTGTGCCCCTCGCTGATTATATTTAAATTCTTCACAATCTGAGAGACAGATTAGTTTGTTTGGTTTATTGATACTAGAAGTTAATCAACCATAAGTCTTTGTGTTATCTACAGTTTAATTTTGCTTTATTTCTTCTGTAGTTATTTAATCACAAATGCAATAATCTAATCATGCAAAAAAAAACAGCTGTCTTTGGTTAATTGTATGAAACTTTATTGGTAAAAGAAACATATTTGAATAACTGGCGTAAAAGCTAATCTGGGAGTTTATTTAAATTAAATTAACCTTAAAATGTTGCAAATTCTCTAGTTCTGTAACCACTAATCATGGCTAATTTTTATTCTTCCAAAAAACAAGTTAATTTCATGTTGTCATTGTTCTGACTTCACCAAACTTTTTATGAACCAGGCGGATTCTGGTTTCACGTTTTCCCTTATCTCGTTTGTTTAACAGAACAAACGTAAACTTAAATTAACACAATGAGCTAAAACTAGAAGCACAGCATATATTTAGCTAACAACGGTAAAATATGAACGAAATAAATCAAAACTAACCTGTAACGAGGGTCAACCTCGACATGAGTCTCGTGGTGGCCGCCATGACGGTTTTCTGTGTTGTCGCAGTTTTCGATTTGTCCGCTAGAGGGCGACATGCAATATATTTTACTTTTAATCTCGTTTTATTTTTGAGTTTACTCATAACTATTCTCGTGAACTCACTGTAAAACGGGAATAACATTAAAAATAAAACAACGTTTAAATTTAGGCTGAAATCAACCTATTTGTCACGTCTTTCGCTGAGGCGGGACGTCTAGATTACAAAAATAATCTAAAATGAGTTTACTAATTTAAATGCAAAGATGTAATCTAAGTCTTGATTTACTGAACTTAAATTAACAAAAAATGTAAGCCTTGACATCGACAGAAGTTTAAAAACTCGCTTATGAAATATTTTATTTTGGAAGTGTCTACCGGAAATAGCACCACAAGTTTTTATGTCTAACTTGACGCAGCGATGCAATTACTCACTGTGACCACAAGAGGGCGAAAGCACGCCCGTGTGCCTCTATTTTATAGGGCGCCGTTTGTAAAGGAGCTTGTGCTAAAAATTCATGCCTAAATTTTGTCACATTTAGCTTCTGCTAAAAATTCATGCCTAAATTTTGTCACATTTAGCTTCAAACACTGTTTAAAAATGTAATGTTGATTTTTTGATGTCACTTTTTACAACATTTAGCGCCGTTTGTAAAGGAGCTTGTGCTAAAAATTCATGCCTAAATTTTGTCACATTTAGCTTC